>NW_010528337.1:48884-62328 GCF_000687285.1 Phaethon lepturus | reverse complement strand
TGTGGGTGTGTGTGTGTGTGTGTTTGTTTGTTTTGGGGGGAACCCAGCAAGGTTTTCTGTCTGAAGATTGAAAGCTCCACATATAGAGCTGCAGCCCAACTAAGGATTTTTATATTCAGACAACTGAAGCATTACTGATTTGGAAATGTAATTTTTCTTACAGTATACAGGTGAATAGCTCATGCCTAATTACAGGTTGAGACAATTTGAAATAGCACAAGTTTAAAATCTTAATGCAGAAAATCAGACCGTCAGAATTTCCAATGAAGCATTAATTCTGAAGCAGACAGGCAGCATCGTTAACACAAAAACAAACGATAGTACAGATGATTTAATTAGATTACTTCACTCCTATGAATTCTTCCAAACATGCTCTTTAAGAAAGCCAGAAATAGAATTTAACTTCCATCTTTTCTGATATTTTGGCCTATAGCAGTCAGTCATGCTCTCAAAGCGTGTTCTCACAGAAGCAGCTGTGTATATACACAACAAATCACATTCGGACATTTCGATCCAAGAGTGGGTAAGGACAAGCAGAGGTGAGCAGCAGGCTGTCCCTCAACACTAACACCAATGGTTACCATAGCAACGAGAGGAATCACAGGAAGAGGCTGGTATTGATCTTTCCATCCCGTGTTCTTGCCATTTCTTCCGAGTGGTCTTACACAATGCTGCCACAACCAACACCATCGCACATACCCAGGTTTTGAAGTCGACGGGAGATAATAGCGATGAAAAGGCAATAGGGAATAATTACTGCTGCAGTTAGTCTGAGTAGACAAAGAACAGGCAGGAGAATTTTCATCTTAACAGCAAGCTACGCAAGGGAAAGGGGTGTGTCAGTACGTACAGGCATGCTTCACGATGCCTTCCACTTACATCTCAAGTTTTCTATGCATTCTCCTGCAGGGCATCATCTGCCTGTTCTCAGAATTTGTAACAAGAGCCTCACCGATGCCTAGGTCAGGTATTGCAAAGAGCAGGATATAGCAAAGGATGTTTTGTGCTTAGTTGAAAGCCTGCTACATCGTGCCAGCAGAATGGCACAGAGCCAAAAGGACAAGAAAGAGAGACTACTTATAAATAGTAAAGAGATTTTTCATTTTAACAATGGCATTGCCTCAGAGTCTCTCAAAATACACTACAGCACAACTAAGTTCTATAAACATGGGATAATACTTTACATGAGAATAGAAGAAGTTTCCATAAAGGCTAGTATTGTTTCCAATAACAACACATAGCTCAAAATCGCATTTAGTTCGCAAATTACAGGATGGTATTTTGTTGATACTACCATAAGGCTTGAAGGAAAAAATATATTTTGAAGGTTTCACCTTCATGATTAACATTTCTTCCTAGGATATGCAAAATGGGGGGAAAAAAACCTATTTAAAATGTTAGACTGAATTAAGAAAGCATTTGAAGACCATTCCCAACTATATCTATAAACACTGAAGAATGACTGGAATAGTTAGCAGAATGTGGCCCTAGCTAAGAAGAAGAAAGCTGCTTATGTCAGAAAGATAAAACATTGTTTTTATAAACGAGTAGATCACTTCTATATGCACCCTACATTGTCCAGTTTTATATCAGCATAATAACACTTCTGTAAGCCACTATATTTGCAATAAAGCTGAAGTAATAAGGTAGTAAGATGGGAAGTACCCAATATCTCCAGAAACTTTGTAATTCACAAAGTGATTAGCCCGTCAAAAAAAAAAAAAAAAGTAACTAGCACAGCCTTCAGAAAATGCATCAAAGTTTTCCAAGGCAAATACAAAAGACAAATTAAAAGTGTCTATATTAGTACAGATATTCTTCGCAAAATTCTAACATTTATACTTAATAAAGATCCTGAAAAAAACATAAACAATACCTACCAATTGTGTACATCAACATAACAATTCCATTGTAATCCAAACAAATTATAACAGTATGTGATATTTAAGGGCTCTGGGAACCCTGTTAATAACAAGTCTCCCATCATAACTTAAAGAGGCAAATAGCCACGGGTCTGCTGAGGACCATTCAACTGCATATACGCTATCTTCATGTTCTTCATAGGTAGCTATTACACTGTCCTGAAGGGGCTCTTTAATCCTAAAATTGAAGAAGAAAATGAAAAAGAAAAAAAAAGAAAATAGTAAGGATCTGTGCACACACTTGACTTAAAAAGCAATATTAAGTGTCACTAACATCTAGATACGCAACCTCCCATTTAAAGTATAAGAATGCAGTAGTAGGCTCTGAGGAAATATTTTATACCAGATGTCTGCATGTACCTATGTTTTAGGTAACGCAGCAGAGTCACATCAATGTTAAAGACCCAATTTACAGGGACAAAGTACCTGTTATTCTCAACTCCAGTGCATTTCCAAGTCTCTCAGAACTTACACTAAGCATCTCTCTCTAAAGCAAATTAAACTACAGGGTATGATCTAAAGGCACTTAAAAGACGCATTTTTATCAACATTTTTTCCTCTCCCCACGCTCCCCCCCCTTTCTCTCCCCCTTTGTTGTTAATCGAATTCTTAAAATAATACATAATCTTATTAGAGACGTATCGGTAGGCAAGAAGTTGCAGTCCTTAACATCACAGTCTCTCTGTGCTGCCATCCTGGACCCATTCTCTCCAGAGCAGTGGAAGGGAGATGGAGATACCCCTCTAAACACTTTCATTTTTATCTCCCATTCCTAGACTTAGACCAACACCAGATTCTCATTTATAATTGTATACCTCACCTCTCACTGCAACACCCCAGGCTCCTGGTCACCTACATCACGAGGGACAGACAGATTCTCTTTTGCATTGCAAATATTTAAGAACAGATTCAGGCTATTCTCTGAAGTCCAAACCACCCAAGAGTCACCAACTGTGCTCTGCTAGCTGAGAACAGCGGTTCTTCCCTCCACTCAGAGCCAAACCCTCCTCTCACAGCAACACCACAGCACATTATTCTGTAGCTACAGGGTAGGTGAGTTCTCAGAGGATGACCTTAGAGCTCCTCCACCCACAGACGATCACCTCTGTCTGACAGGAACCAGTCAGCCTTTCAGAAGCATCCCCCTGCCTCCCAGAGACAGCCTTGTATTACAGCTGCAACCCTCCTAACAGAAAGCAAAGCCAAAGAGCCTTGTGAATGTCACTCAATCATTTAAACAGATGCTGCTACTACCGAAATAAGTGTTGTTATTGGCCATCTCTGCCCTTTACCGCTGCCCTCTGAAAGCACGTGTCTCTCTATGGTACCACATCTGCATTGCTCGCAGGGTACCGCTGCTCCACCTGGCCAGCCTAACCAGCTGTGAATCTAACATCACAATTAAAACTCAACTGAATTAATGAATAAGCCAAAAGCAGCGTTAAACTACAGAATAGCTTCAGATACTTAGTTTCACTGACTTTCATCATTTGCTTATGCTACATTTAAGGGCAACTAACAAAAAAAGGTCATAGCACAAACAAGACGCAGCCCCGGGTTAATTGCAAAGAGCAGTCTGGTTTTGCAGTTCTCCCGAATACGTACTTTGATACAAACCATCTACCAGCAGAGCGCTAATAAACACACACAGACACTTCATCTCCTGCAATGTGTTTTTCTAACTTCCTGTTAACTGACATGCCTGGTTAAGTGAAAGTTGGTCATGTCCCCAGACAGCAATGTGCTTCACGCGGTGCTCACCCACTTACCCACAACTCCATTATTCTGAAGGTTTCAGATGTCTCTCCGGATAAGCAGGGGAGTAACGCATGGTGCACATGGCTGTCAGGGGACACGACCGACTTTCAGTTAACCAGGAGTCTCAGTTAACCAAAGGTTGGATAAACAAGGACAAATAAGATTCTAGATTATACTATTTTCTGTATGCTCAGAGTTGTTTCAGTGTTTCATTTAAATAACACAGTTCATCTAATTTAATTTACAGAAGTCACAGGGGAGTGAGTGTTCAGGAAAGAAGCCTGTAGATGAACTTCTGTTTGGCATTTCCATTTATAACTACAATTTTTAACCGTCTTTTATTATTGTTTATACCCTGCATTTCTTCTTGGGTATGAAAGCAATTTTGTGCCTTCCCAGAAAAAGTATGCTATTCCATGTGGTTCTTCAGGCCACGTGAGTTCAGTTTTCAGTGGGGTTTTTTTGTCTTTTGTTTTAAAAAGCATAGATCTATGATATTGTGTATAGATTACTTGTGCACAAGAATGGCATAGCCTTGAAATAGTTATTGAGAATCTGAGAAAATCCTTGTGGAAGTGATCATTTGGTGTAAAAGAGCTAAATGTTATACAAGATAATCAGGATGGAAAAAAACACCAGAATGACATGTGTCTCAGGAACAATACTGAAGATCCAAGAGAAACTGTCCACAAGTACCCTTTATAAACACTACAAATGAAAACAGGTTAGCCTTTAAATTATGAAATGGGTAATGAGCCCAGAAGGATTCTGCTAGAGGAATAAAAAGCAGAATTTATTTCATGTATGTGAAAGACTGTTCAAAATAATAAAGAACAGAAGCAGCAAGACTGGTTGTGGTGGATTTTCTTCCTCACAACAGGAATCTCTGAGACACACCACCGTATCCCACGCTAAAAGAATTCTAAGAAAATACCTCAGATTTGTCTGCATTTTGTATATGTGCGATTTTTTGGGTAATCCAAGAATAGGCTGAGGACACTATTTTTGTATCTACATGAATCTAGGATCTGTAGAATTGTTCAGTTTCAGAGTCCCACATCAAACTATTTAGTCTCAATTAAATTTTACAAAACTGTCAGGCATTTTTATTTATTAAAGAATCAGATCAGACTCTCCTAACTCCCAGATATGAAATACAATTTGGTTAATGCAAGAAGTTACAGACTTAAGAGCTACGACACTGATGTTTACTTAAGAAAGGTAACAAATACATATTAAATACAAACACACACACACACACATATATATAGATATATACACCTCAACAGAGTCTACAAAAAAAGATTATTTTGGTCACACCACAAAACAACTTATATTTATCTTAAGATGTTTTTGTCTATTTAGATATTTTAATTATTGTTCTGTTTTTATCAGTTGCTACAATACTAGGTAATTTCAGAACCTAATATATAGCACTGATGAGTGTATTTGTTCTAATACTCTATTCATAATGTGGCAATGATTAAAAGAATATTATTATACTTTCATGTGCATTATTCTCATCTCAGAAACTTTCCATTCCATAGCTACCAACTCCTGATGACAAGGTTATTTGCCTTCTTAGGTTAGATGCATAGCATCGGACACAGAAGAGGAGAGCATTCGAAGGGGACTGACACTGGGACAGTCAGCAGATCTTTGGCAGGTTTTAGAACAGGGAGGATAGTTCAAGACCTTAAATTTCTTCCCAGTTAGAGAAGTTCAGAAACAGCAAGAGTACCTGTACAGTGGTGGATATGAAGTAAACTTTTTTGTATGCTACTTTAATATACATATATATAATTCAGGTTGTTGCCAAAACACAGAGATCCCTGTTTTTACATCAAAGCTGCAGGTTATTGGTGTAAAAATATAGTTGCTATGCTACAGCTAGCTTTGTGTACCACAGGTGTAGGTGCTTAGCCTATTGATCCCTTGACAGAGCAGTCTAACTAGAATTATATTTGATAAGCACACTTGGTAATCACTTGTTATGCCTGGCAAGCTTCGTAAGCTATTTTCTTCCTTGTCCTAAATCTCCCTGCCCCTTAAAAAGTTCCTTTAGTTTCTCATTTTCCTGTACTATTTTCAAGACTTTTTCTGGCCAAACTAAAATACCTTTCTCTCTCCCAATATAGGTACTTGCATTGCATCAACTGACAAGGCATCAAACTCTTATGTCATCAAGAACTCATAGTAAGAAAGGTGTAATCTCTACCTACATCCCGCATAAATTTAAGACCTGTGCCACACTGAGCTGAAACCGGACTGCTTTCTCGTTTGTCTTATTCATATAGCATGACCCGTACCAGCTTCTCCTCTGAAAGGAGAAGAGCTCTCATTTTACTAGATAACTTTGAGGTTAATTGTGTTACAGACCTAAGAGAGAAGCCAGTTAAGCCTTGGATAATTGTTTTCATGTAGAGAGCTGTTACTTCCAATTACTTCTCATGCTAACGACCACTTAAGTTTGCAGTGCTTGCGATTCTGTTTTGTCACCACAATGTTCAATAAAATATGTTTTTCAGAGTCACCAAAAATCATTAATTTCTTATCCCAGTCAAAATTAAATCCTCTTTAATCTAAAAATTACTATGAAATAGATGTGATTCAATCGATCAGCAATATGTACTGCAGCATCCAAAAAGAATCCTGAAAAGCATGCATTTGGATTCCAGAATAAGCCCTGTGGATGTCCTTTCCCTTTAACTGCAGGAGAAAACTTAGCAACTGTAAGGTTTTGTTTCTGATACGCTTAGACAACACAATATCTCCTTTTTCACTCTCTTAAGAAAAACAGAATTTAGGGATGTTAATACTGGAACACAATTTTTATCTATAATAATTGGCCATTCATACCATTGTAAGCATTTTTAACTTTTTTTACTCAAAAAACAGCCTTCTGAACTGCTTCTACAGGAAAATGCCATCTTTAAAATATTACTTTCCTGTTTTTAATATAACAGGTTTCATAGTTGTCCTAATACGCAAAATAAATTAAGAAGGGTATATCTGCTGATGAGGGTCCAAGAAAGAAATAGTACAGAAAAAACACACATTTTTAAAGCAAAATAGCTTAGGAATTGAAAAGTGCTGCTGCACTAGATTTGGCCCAGATTCTTACACATCCAACCAAGTAAAGACCTGAATACTGGCATTCCCCAAAACAGAAACTATTTAAGCTGCTTTAATTGATCGTCTTGGTTGATTCCATAGCATAATCCTATGATTTCTACATTTCTCCAAGCCATAAATACCAGAAACAAAATGTTATCAAAATTAACACTATTGGCAGCTGTGTGAAAATACCCAAAACCCTGCCTTATCACAAACGCTTGGCAAATACTTTTCAAAATATCAATGCTGACAATACACTCTCCTGAAGTCAGAGATATGTATACAAAGGTGTTATGTTAGATCACACAGTTCATATGTATTATCGTGAAACCACACAATTCACTATTCAAAAGCCTCCAAACCACATTTCCACCACAAAAAGTAGAAACCACCACCTCCTTTATATGGCATTTTGAAGGAAGTGCCATTCTACAGAGAGGCCAGCCACCATTTTCTCTTTGGTCCACTCAGATTGCTGATGATGGTCCTACACTTAAAACCTCATTAAAAACTTCACTATCTCAGTGAGATACTCTGTACTGGAAGGACCAATCCTTCACGTGTCTCAGCTTTAAATGTAAAATGGTGAGAAGTGCTTGCATTAGATCTTGTTCTGTTTGTATCAAAGGCCAGTATGGCTAACATCTATGGTGACAAAGAGGGAAACATAAGACTTCAGGAAAGAACACTAAAAAGTATATTTCCTAATGTGAATTTCTGGTACAATCTTCAATGGATAACAAAGACAAGGATAAGCTTAGAACATATCATGAAAAAATGTAGCATAAGGGAGGAGGCCACATTCAGACCTTAGTAATCAGTTCTTCCAGCGAAAACACAGCAGACATCTTAAGCCTGCAAACCCTACAGAGAGCTAAGGGAGCTGGTAGCTCATTCTGCAAAATTAAAGTTTAAGGATGGCTTCCTTTTCAGGACTGATGGATAAGCTCAAAATGCTACTAACCATATAAATATTTTCATTGGTATGGATACAGAAAAAGCTATTTTCTTAAGAAGCGTGTCTTCCATTATCAGTTGAGCCTTGTCACGAAGTTCTGGCCATAGAAGTCATGGAGAATGAAAATACTGCTGTAGATGCAGCATGTACCTTGCTGTTGGTGATCCTAAGGTAGTGAATGGTCTTCTCATGCTGCATATCACCAGCATACCAAACAGAGATCTACAGAGTTTAAAATTCAAACCTATAAAGGCAAATAAATATATTGCAATAACTAAAGAAAAGGAATCCTGATTGGTGAGTAAAGATGGTCACGCTAAACTCCACAAAACTAGTAATTTTTGTTTATTGTCAGAAATAGAAACACAGAATTAAAATTACTTTCAAACTAGTTTAATACAACCAAATATAGACTCATTCACTAACATAAGGATTTTGGATGACCAAAGAATGAAGAAAGGGTGTAAGACAGTCACCACCTCCCTTTGGAGGAAGACAGTTCTCAGTGCTCTGCCAATGTCTAAAAGGGACCTGACAGACACCTTCAGGAGCTTTGAAATCAAGCCAAGTTCAGTGTTGCGGGGAGGAAATCCTTGGAACAGCAGAGTGCAAAGGCATTAAAGAAAGAGAGGCCAAGGAGAAGTCTGCCTTATTCCGCATCCATAGATGTGGAATGAGCCCACGTTTTCAACGTTTGTTCAAACTGAGGCATTGAAAAGCGCTTCATATGTTCTTATTCCAGCACACCGGCTTTGTTTTGGGCATGAAACTAAATGCACCCCAAATACTCACCTCCTCTGTTTTATTTTCATTTGTTTTGTACACTTTCTTCTACCTCTGAATCAACCAGTAGAAAGAATTAATGCTAGAAATTAAGCTAGGAGTACAGCATTTCATTGCCCATTCCTCAGTTAATTTTTTTCCATATTTGAATTGTGCATTAAGGTATCCAGACTAGGGACTTGACCAGAACACACCATAGCTCTCCTCTGGCCACATGCCTGTAACTCCTCTCTGTGGACAGCTTGATCCTCTTTTTGGACTACCTACTTTTGACAGAGCCTTTAGGCTTCCCAGAAAGCACTGAAGCTTTTCCTTATTCAGTGCAAGAAAATAAACGCAGCTGGCATATTTCTCCTAGACACATTTCACAAAGGTGGTGTGTGCACAGCTATCATGTTTTGGAACAATCAAAAACACAGTTAGTGAGAAGAGATAACTCAAGAATATGTCTGATGGCAAAATAAAATTCTAAAGGGAAGAATCAGAAGTCTCCAAAGATGACTCAGAAGGCAGTAAAGATCCCCGAGCTGCAAATAGATAGTCAGATGCTAGAAGCATACCCAGGGAAAGTATCATCTCCTTTTCCTGTTTTTACAATCTTTCCTCTTGGCCACTATCAGACACATGATACAGGCTAGGAGACCTTCGATATGATACAGGGAGGCTGCTCTTACATTTTATGATTGATAAAACAACAACAATAGCAGTTAAAAAGTAGGGAAGAGACAGCCAACTAGTTACTCTGATCTGAATCAGCAATTAAGAGGAACTGAAGGTCACTTGATTGCGACAAGAGACAAAAGTCATGCAATAGTCCTAGTTATATTGCTTATGCAAGCGTGTTCTGGTCTTCAAGATGGGAGCATATAAGTCCCAAGATGTCAACACATACATGGACAAACATCCAACGAGAAACCTCAAAGAAAAATTCCTTACTAAGAAAAGAATACAGCAACTTCTGGTTTGTTGTCTGTTCATTACTCAGTGAACCTGTATTCTTTTCTTAAACAAACAAAAAAGTTATCTCCAAGTAACTGTTTCTCAGTTGTGAACCCACAAAAGGTGGTTAGGACAGAAAATCTGGCAAGAATGAGTGGGTAGACTCATGCATAGTTCTACATGGTTTAACAATGAAGGGTTAAACTGACATATTACTTGCTTTTGTCTCCAGCCAAGAAATACAATAACAATTAGGAAGTTTACTACAAAATATTATTAAAAATTGACAGGAGTCTTAAAGATCCCAGAATTCTTAGCTGTGTAAAATAGTATTATAATCAATATTTTTAAAATACGGGGAATTTTGCTAAGTAGGAAAAAAAACAACTTTGAAGATACAACTGGTACATACTCTTCAGTTTTATATTTAATCCAAGGAGTGGTCAAACATTGGAACAGGCTGCCCAGGGAGGTGGTGGAGTCACCATCACTGGAAGTGTTCAAAAAACATGTAGACATGGTACTTCAGGACATGGTTTAGTGGGCATGGTAGTGTTCGGTTGGTGGTTGGACTGGATCTTAAAGGTCTTTTCCAACTTCAATGATTCTGTGATTCTGAGTATTTTTACCAGTGATTTTATTCAGAACACAAAAAATACGTAGGCCCTAAAAGAGCCTTTTTCCTTCATTTCACGTGATATTTCAACCTTCTTTTGAGAGAGATTTGGTCGGTCACTCTGAAGGTGACTGGCTGGAGATAGTAGTTGTACAAACACCCACTCTTCCTGGTGTATTTCAAGACACACCCAAAAAAGACATTTTCTTTTTCAAGATTTGTGTCTATTTAATAGCAACCCAGATGTCCTCCAAAATAGTATAATAATGAACCCCATGAGTATATAAAACTTTCTTTAAGGTCTAGAACATAACCAAGCAAAAAAACCAAACACACACAACCCCCCCACACCCAACCAAACCACACAATAAAAACCCATGTTTTAAAGAAGAGACAGCACCCATGGAATGGTGCAACATTCAAAGAGGTCTCCAGGAGAGAAATGGGTACTGAGGCCTAAATATTTGGCACTAGTGGTTGAAGTATTCCCAACAGCTGTTATGCCCTGCTTCTTTAGTGAACTCAGAACTAAACATTCATTTGGCAACAGTTCAAGACTGGTGAGCACCTTGCAAACATCCTTCCAGCTCAACTCATAAGAAGGAGTGGGGCAGGCAGAAGCAAAACAAGACTTTTGCAGTACCAAGCAAACGTTACAAAAGATAATGTGCTTTCCCAGGTTTTGTAGAGAACAGATTAGCAGCTCAAAAGCAGGTATTTAAAAAGCAAATGCAGTATTGACACTCTTGTAGCCTCTGGGAATAGGGAAGGGCTCCACATCATGACCACAGAAGTCATCCATGATGTGGTTTACATCCACCTCATAGCCAAAGGAAAATATGCATTATATTAATTGAATTGCTTTGTATATTCCTGGTTTCAAAAATTCTTAGTCTAGAAACAATCACTTGTGTTTTAATGAGGCAACCTACACGGTCTACAATCAACAGAAATTCAGAACTCCAGATAACAACATCTATCAGAACACTATCTACTGTGATATTATTTATATTAATACATTCCCACAATCCAAAAAAATGTAGTCACTTTCTCACTTCCATTAATGCTATTTACCTTCCATCCAGAACAGAATAAATTGCAATCCCCAGACAAAGGTAAAGAAACAAAAGGTGCATCATATTTAAAATGCTGTAGTTTAGTTACGTTCCAGAAAGGAAAGTATGTACTGTTGATGTGAACAACTTTCTAGGTACTTAATTTGATACACCTTGATTTCTAGGCACTTACATGACCTATTGCTTCTAGAGACATCTTGTACATTTAAAATTAACCATTTCTATATATGGTTCCCAAGTCCTTTATGTGAAGGCAAAATGTCAGAACTATCTGGAGCAAAACTACATCTTTATTAATAAAGGTGCAAGAGCAACCTTAAAAATACAACTAGAGAAGTAACCTAAACTTTATTTAGAATTTTAACTGAAACATCTAGCAAACACAGTTGAGTAACCGGGGGATCTTTTTTGTAATTTCCTTGCCCCTGATCCCAGCTGACTATTCTTAATTTAAAAAGATAGTTCAGGAGGTAATCTGCCTATTTCATTGCAGGCAGCTTTGCGTATTAAAATAAGTTAACAGAAGCAACAAAACAACTGCTCAGTGCAGACATTTAGAACATGGATATTCACGGTTGCAAAGAATAGAAAAATACAGACTAAAGCCTGTTGTTTCAAATGTTTTACATTACTTTCAGTATCGTTATCTTTACTTTGTAAAGTAAGAGTTTGCTGTAGTCACAAAATTGGAAAGCCTCAGCCCACACTAGATCTACAGAACTCCCTATATACATATATATTCATAAAGAAGTACAGAGAGGAAAACAAGCATCATAGCACAATGAAAAAGCTGAAAGCTGACAAAAATGGAGGATGAAAAATTATTATTTTGAGATGTCAGTTAACTCTTTACTAAAAACCTATCCGTCCAAAATTCACATGCAAATGTACATGATTCCTCACACACCCAAGTGGATGGTGTTTACAAATGCTTGCAATAACATGCATTATTCCCTACCAAGAGTGTCAAAAACAAACTTCTGTTTTGCTTGAAGTAGGTCTAATGAGTTATTGGTTTCTAGAGCAGTCAGGAATATTAAGAGTGAAAGCTACAACAATTAATGTATTTATACTTCCTTTCTTCCACCTGTGCAGAAGCTCACCATTAGACTGGTAACATTTCCTAAAGGGAAGAACACATACACAGAAAATGCAAAAAGCAGATTTTCAACTCTCAATGCAGATTATTATATATGCTAGACTTGATCCAGAACTTCCTTAAAGTGAATCTTTTCACTGATCCAATGGACTTCAGGACTGGCCTTCAGCATCACCATCACCTTCCTACCAGTGAACATAGAGTGACCATGCCAATCAGATTTAAAGAGTGTATTCCACCCAAGACTCTAAGTGAAGAAGAATGAAGTAGGAATGAGAACTACTTACCTGAAAGGCCTGTATACAAAAATCCTAGTCAGCAAAAAAAAAGCATGTTAACCATTACAATGAAAAGATAAACTATAAGCATTTGCATAAAACTCAGGAGACTCCATACTTCTCTTCTTGATGCTGGTCCTCTTGGTCACTTAGTTCATCATCATCTACCATATGCCCAAATGGTTCAGAAGAAATTGATACCATATTAGACAGGATAACTCTGCTATCACTGCTTCCTGTAAGGATCAGTTGATCATGTGAATGATTATATCTGACATTCCAGACCCTAAAAAAAGAAATCAGAAAGAACAAGAGGCTATTCTTGGCAGATAGTGCATCAATGTTAAATGATTTTCTTTTAAAAACAGCACTAAAAATTGATCTTTGACTTAAATGTTGTAAGTACACATAGAAGTGACATGCCTCATTCCAAAGGCTGTTTTTTGCCGTCTTCATTTGGCTTTTAAGCTTCCATGTCATCTGTTTTCTATGAGGTGTCTTTAAAATTCAACAAATAAGTTTTGAAAAAAAAATCCAAAGAAGAAAACATACCATTCAGTGGCATCATTCCTTGAGGGTACATGTCAATTCATTGTTTAGTAAGTCAGATATTTACGTTCTAAATATAAAAATTTCCCCAAAGCAAAATATAGATTAGAAATAACCCGTTAAACAAAAATCTCACAACATTCTTATAGCAAAGTTTAAAATAGACCCTAAAACAAAAGTAGGATTATATTTCTCTTCAATTTTTACTTTTTACATATCAAGTTAATACCAAATGTCTTATGGTTCTTTTTTTATTCTTTTTCTTTTAATCTTCTGAAAAAAGTATAAATGCTGCATCTGTTAATTCACAGCTTCATTCCCCTCAGAGTAGCTTCAGGGTCCAGATTTA
>NW_010528337.1:35362-48853 GCF_000687285.1 Phaethon lepturus | reverse complement strand
CCCAAATTTTATAAAATATGAACCGCTCATCTTTGCTTAACCACTGAAGTCTGCAAACGTTAGACAAGATTCTCTCCTTGCTCCAGCTACAGGCCAAAGCAGTGGATATGGGCTTGAAATACTACCTCAGAGAATAAAATGACACTTGCATATTCTGGCTTAAGAGCTGCAAAGAGCAGGAAAAAAAAAAAAAAAAAGGTCTGAATTACCGAGCATTTCCATCATTTCCATCATTCAACAACAGAAGGACAGATCGCAACCGTTGTAACCAAAAGGGCTTTTCTGCACATCAGGTGCAGCAGATCAGGCTTAATTTGGGAAGGCACACCTATGTCCCAGCTGGCCCCTACAAGCCAAGTTCTGTGTTGTGCTTTTCAAAGGTGTACCCTATCTCCCAACAATGTTAACAACAGTTTCTTGCCAATTAGACTAACGTCGTCTAAACTTTGAACTTACAATCACACAAGAAACAGTCACATATTGAAAACTTTCCTCCATGCAGAAAAATGATTACTCACAATAGCACAAACATAGTTAGTTTGCATTGTTCCTAAACAGTAAAATAATTAGTTGCATAAATTACATAAGCCATCCTCCCACAAAACAGCATGCAGATAATTTGTTCTACCAGTGGGAATGCTCCTCTAGTGTCTTCACTGGTTCAGTGACATTTCTTGTGTCCCAGAATTTCACCTTGCAGTCATCTCCACAGCTAGCCAGGTAGTACTGTTTATTGGGATTAAAGTCTAGGTCTCGTACCAGCTGTCCATGTGCATTTTCTATACAATATATCTGTCTGTAAAACACATTAAAAAAATTAAACGGTCTATAAAAAGCTAACTGCACTCCACTGACAGGAATCTGTTTCCCTGGAAACTTGCATAATCCCCTTAGCACCCGCAGACCTAGAGCTCCCATTGCTAGTGCACCATTTAGAGAAATCCCAGCTGTTAACAACAGTGACTTGTATAGATTTCTCAGCTTGCATTGAAGCTTTGCTCATTCCTTGTTTGCATTAGGATCATCTGGAGCTAAAAGGAAACAGTAGTTCCAGATGGTTCTAGCACAGCTCTCTAACAACTATTATGAAATGTCTGCTACTAAACCACAATATTTTCAGATAAGAGTCTCTCCACCCTTAAGTAGTTATACCAATTCTGTATTTATGACATCTAGTTCTCCCTGTATGAAAAGCTGAGATGCAAGGGAGGCGACAGATATGAACAACAGCTTTTTATTATTGCTCTATTTTGAACTTACCTTCTTGAGCTCTGGCATTTATAATCAGTTTACCTGTGGCCCTTAAACTACTCAGACATGTTCATACTCATGCATGTGGATCACTTTAGAAAACATCTGTAGTACTGCTAACAATCTAGCAACCTTATTCAAAACATCACATTCCATCAGTTTGTACGTCACCTCAATCTTCGGGTTGTTTTTTTGTTTGCTTCCGCTATTGCATTACCGGTTTTATGAAAAGGCTGTACCTGCTCCCATGTCCATTCTCAAAGCCACCATCTACTGACGTTCTGCTTAGATTTGACCGTCTCCTACAAACTTCACTAGAACTTGTCAACACTTTGTGAGCTTTTTTCTATTTTTAAATGAAAAATGTTTCTCTTCAGATTGACCAAAACTTTGTATTTCCTGCGCTCTATACATGTTCTAAACACCACATAGAGAAGTCTCCTGCTGTTAATATCTAACTACTAATAAAAAGCAAAGTAGTTCCATAAGGAGAGATTCAAAGTATACCAGGCCTATACTGAGCCCTATCCTGACAGCTACGGCAGCCACTTGGGATAGAGGATATCACCTAGGTATCCAACTTTCCTACTATGCTCAGAGTATGAGAGATTAAGGATATCACTCAAGTATACCTTTCTACCACATATTCTGGGATCTGAATTCAACATTCCCTCTTAATTTCTTGAAACAACTTCATATGAAAATTTTTAAATCTCAAGCATGCTCGCAGAAATAAAATACTTCTTTCCTCCTTTACTGCACCCTTTCACTTCTTTCTTGCACTTCTTGCATTGCTCATGGAGATGTGTGTAAGGGCTTAAAAAGAAATACCACTGTCCACTGTACATTCAGTAGTGCTTACCATGAAAACCTTTAGCCCAACTTAACTATTATTTCGACCGCTTGATCCCTTTCCTTCCCAAATAGGAATATTCTTTTCTTTCACTCCATCATCCTACACTGTATTTCCCATTTACATCATAAGATTAAGGCCAGACCACATGAACATTTTCTCCACCTTCTCATATTATTTTTGTGCCATATTTTTTTCAAATTTATTCTTAGAGTCTGAATTTTTCTGATACAATTCTCTCTAATCCCATTCAGCCTAGTGTCTGTCTCCTCTGCTTCACAAGCTCTTCTCTGATTAAGATTGCTTCCTAGTCTAGTCTAGGAGTCTTCCCACCAACCTCTCCTGCCCCACCCTTCTTTGTTTGCTATGTCCAAAATTATTCACTCCCTCTATCTAACAGCTATCATAATCGCACTCCATAGAAGTAGCTATTCTAGCTACTTCTTTAGTATCTCTGCTCATGTACTTTTTGCTGGTATAGCAGTTTTCTGTCCTTGTTTTTTTTTCCCCTCTCATTTTCTGCTTCTTACACTACCACAGTTTATAATGCCCTGACATTAAACTCCTACCTCTAGCCTAACTAGTCATTATCAAATATTCACATCGTTCTAGACATATTATAGTGTAATTGCAGATGAGACTTATTCTTGCACATATTTTTCAAGTACATGGCAAACACTTCTTTGGCATAGCCTAGTATTTGTAAATTGGTTCAAGGACTATCTAATCTGAGCTTCACTTAAAGTAATTAGAATTGTGGGGTTTGCTTTTGTTAAGCAAGCTACTCTTTCATTGAGGATCTGGACTATCTATTTTTCATAAAAGTTACTCAGAGTATTGGCTTAATGCAAGACAGAGATGTTCTTTCTAATGAGACAGAGCATCAAGCAGACTTCACAGTATTTAACATTTTCTACTTAGAAACAGAGGCTTTAATCTTAAGGTCTGCATGCTATCTGTTAAGACTAGGATGATTACAAAAATGTCACAGAAAAGCAATTTAAAAAAAAAAAAAACTTTCTCCTTTTACCTTTCATCTCTTGTATGCTTCATTTAAAAGAGTTTTCACAAATGAAAGTATACACATATATAAAGTTAGATTTTTATATATCCTTTTACAGGGCAAAGAACAGGACTTTCAAACCTTATGACAAGCGTACAGATATTGACTTAATTGTTATATTTGTATTTTTAGCCTTGTTTATTAAATTAAATAAACCTTTTTGGCAAAAACACACAAGTCTGGCAAACATTGGGATTTATTGCTACACCCGTGAGCTGGCAGGAACCATAGAACTAAATTTAAAGTCATCCTCCTTTAAGGCAACAAAAGTTATTACAAGACATCAGTCTTCTCGGTTTAGTGATAAATTACTATGTGCTAAGGGGATAAAGCGTATCTTAAAAAAGCTTGCACAGGCTTTAGTAGTCATGGCAACAGATGTGCACAACATCACTCCTTTGCTTATCAAACTCACGACTGAGCAGGGGGGAAAACACCTTAGTAGATGTATTCAAAGCCTTAATTGAATTGGTTATGATTTTGATAGATTCAGTAGTTTCATATAACTAGCATGCTACAATCATTAATATAGTACAGTATACTATTTGTTAAAATCAGAAAAGTGAAGAATGAACTTATCCTGTAAATTACCTTCAGAGATTAAAGTTACCTTTAAACAGTATACTATGAAGACAGCTCATAACATAGTCAGGACAGATATTAAATCATTTTCGGGTTGAATTACAGAACAGCTTCATTCAAGTAATGCCTATGTATTGAACAAATCATCTTGAGACTAGTACGTAGTTCAGTAAAACTCAATATACAAGTTAGAATTGAAGCTGAGGGGAAAAAACAGAGAAACCCCTTTACTAAATTGTGAATATATCAGCTATGCAAGTCCAACAATTCCTTTTATAAGTGATAGCTTTGCCACATTTCTCATCTTTAAAAGAAAAATATGTTAGAGCAATGAAAAATCCACCTCCAAAGGAGACTGGCTTTTTTAGAGAACAAGACTGCAATTTCTCATTACCTCATGCTTCGTGTATCCCATCCTCGAACAGTGGTATCATTGGCCGTTGCAATCTGTGTACAATTGTGGTGGGGACTCCATCTTCCAGAAGTAAATTTTAATTGTCCTTTCCCTTCCAGGGCTGCAGAACTAGAGAGCTAAAATAACGAAACAAAGCTGGCAATGATTTTAAACGTAAAGCTAAAATTAAATTAGTTCCACTGAAGACAAAAACTGCACAATAGCCTATTGTTCCAAGTGTAACAGACTACCAAAATCCTAGGATTAAAAAAACCAAAAAAATTAAAAGCTAGAGCTGATTTTGTATCTCATGAAGTAATTTTTACAAAGGCTTATGAAGCATAATGTATTCAGAAATATTAGAAGTACTGTACTACTTTATGAACTAAAATAAACAGTTTCAGATCATTTGTTGAAACAGCAGATAGACAACATGGGTGCATTGCACAAATTTGTAGCTGCCTCAAACACACATACACGTTTAGTTTCATGAACAGTCTTACAAGACTGTTTTGCCACATCAAAATACCAAATTTTATCTGCAGGAACAGAATTATAGTGTCAAAGACTCTTTGATAAACATATAGCAGCTTGTAAAAATAAAATTTAAAAAAAATTTCAAGGCCCAGGTGCCCATATCATCACACACATGCCTATTAAAATAATAGCAGGTAGTAGACCACTAATCTTCAATCTGTGAGAATTAAAGGTTTCAGTTCCAAAACCAGACTTGCATGTCATTGAGCAGACAGCTCTGCACCTCCATAGTTAATGAAAAGAAGGCACAAAGTAATCAACTTTCTCTTTGAAGTTCTACAGCAAGTTATCCTCCAATTCCATGTGAACCTGAGGAAAAAATGAAGCTGCACACACTGCAAATTACTTTTACTTCTAATCACTTACTGAAACTGATTGTTTAATATCTAAAGGGGGTCAGGGAGGAAAACCAAAATACTTGCATTTTAATCAACTATAAAGTTTATACAAAATGTAAGCACCTAGGCCGACAGCAGAGTTATTTGGTCATCTTGCACATGATGTTCATATTTCAAAGTCTTCCATTAAGAGGGATTTCACAAAAGCAGATTACTACGCTGGATCTCATTGGATCATTTTTCTCCTTTACATAAATCCTAACACATCATAAAATATTCTATTAAATATAAAGATTTCTCAGCAGAAATATTACACCTTGAGGGATGAAAAAGACTAAAACATACATACTGCTTACATAAACTTTAACTGACGTCAACATAAAAATACGCTCTTTTTATAAGCAAGACTGCTTGAATCTATTTGTATCTGATATCAATGTTCATTTCTGTATTTTGCTAACTTTTTACTATTGCAGTTCCACCAAGAATAACTTATTTATTTAGCGTTCAGATTAACAATCTAGAAATTACAACTCTTCCATCACTGAGGTCTATGCTACCTAAGATACATTGTCTTCCAAAAATTGTTCCCTTTTTTTTTTTTGAAAGAATGCAGGATTCCCAGCATGCAAGGTAATATATTGCTTATGCGTCAATATGCAAATGCAAAACACCACTGCTAGTACCATTCTTCCTCAAGTACAAATACTGTCTGAAAAGCCTTGCTACAACTTGCAGGTTATTAATATGAAAAAAAACACTGCAAAGGACATTGGATGCAGGAAAATAAACTGCAGTGTTTATTTTTTGACACATACTAGATTCCAGGCAGAAGAGAATATGTAGAGCTCGAGTGGGTCATTTCAAAATTAAGTTTCTTCAGTAAGCAGTCTTGGCCAAGAAAAGCTCAGACTGGGGGAAGAGGAGAGAAGCAAATGCTAACACTGACAGTAAGAGAGTATCAACAAAAAGAGTATCTCTTATGAGGTATTTCCAAAATCTGTCCTTGAGACAAAAAGCATCACATATCCAAAATATGACTCAGCGTAGAAGGTCTTTGTCATCAGTAGATAATACTTTCTCCAGCACTCCAGCCATTGTTTTTTTAAGTCTTTATTTCAACTTTTATGACTTAAACTATTACAAAAAGATGAACATTTTTTAGTTTTCAGCCAAAAGTTTAGAGTGGAGGCCAACATGCACATCCTGCACGATTTTTTAAAAATACATAGGGGAAAAAAAAAAAATCACATACATGTAAGATTGGCCAAGTCATCCTTGCCTTCTCAAGCAATCCTTAAGTATTTGCAATTTGCAGGAATTAAATGACATCTTTCCTCGCATGGATGTCCAACTACGTACACAGTCAAGTTCCGAATCAACTCAAGGTAGACTTCTGTTAATAAAATGAAATCCCAGAAGTTACTGAACAAGGTTTTGTTCCATGTTCTTTTGCATGTCTTGCATGAGCCAGAAAGGATCTGCATGGTTTTAAAGGACAGCTAAGAAGTACGGGAGGGAAATGTTCAATACGGAAGAAGGAATCCTGGTACAATAGAGGGAAATCTGAAAGTCTGCTTCCTCGAGATCCAAGAAATGAGCTTAAAGGAAACAAAGCTGGTAGTTTGGAATCTCAAATGCAGATTCAAAAAAAACTCTCTAGCTTTATCTGATACCTAAATATATAGACAGGTTTGCAAGCTTGCTTTTTTTTGGTATTTATTTACTTTTTTGTCATGAACTCTTCCTTCCACTTCTTTAAAGGCAGAAAAGTTGACTACAGAAGGAAAGGAAAACATGACTAAGGCTTATGTTAGGCACTACTTTCACATAGGATTTGGATTTGTGCTGCCCAGAAGATTAAGGCACACAGCTCTGAGGGCCTCACTGGATACTCAAGGAAAAGAATTAATGGCAATATTTTATAAACTCAAAATGTGACTTACAATAAGGGGAAAAAAAAAAAGGAAGTGAGTAAGATCCAATGTCTACTTTTAGACAACAGAACTAGCTATTGTTCTACCATTGTGCAAGGATCACAGGCTGACTTTAAAAAAAAGAGACTGGACAAAATGAAATCTTGAACAGTGTAAAATGTTTATCAGAATATGGATGGTTTTAACATTGTTCACAAGTGCTTAAGTGGATCAGTGCCTAAAGCTGGTGACATAAGACAATAATAAAACAGCGGTATGATAACATACCAGCATTGCATGACAGCAATGATATGAAATCAAACTAAAAGGTTCCGAAAAAAGATTAAGCAACGCAGTATGATGAGTAAGTTATTGTCCTCAGTGAAGGAAGGGTTTTTACAAAAGTGAAGTATCTGAAATATGAAAAAGTCTATCCTAGCTTTGAAGGACTGATTTGTGTGTATTCAAATGAAAACATCAATTACTCCAACTTATGTTTATCAGAACATCAGTTAAGGACTGAAATGCCTCTTTCTGCTTCAAATTTTTGTTCTCTTGACCAATTTCTTTCCAAGGACAGGGTTGGAAAGAAAAATAATAGGCAGCGTCCTGAAAAACAAACCCCAACAGATATTAAACTCTAGGGAGGTACAGAAATTATCTAGAAAAAAAAATCACAAGCAGCATCGAGACAGTGAACCAACTGTTCATGCTCTCTTCCAAAACAAGAACTATGGACCATCAAATGAAGCCTGTAAAGTCAAACTCAACAGCAAACAAGAAAGTGATCCTCCACCTAATAGACTCCTTGACAAAAGACACTTGAATATATAAAGCTTACTTAAGTCCAAGAACAAAACAGGTAATGTACTTGGAAGAAACATCTATTGAGGGTTACTAAGTAGACAAACCCAATGAGGCTCAGAAAAATCCTTGGACTGAAAAGCATACAAGAATGTCTGAGTGCTACGGACAAAATATCCAATACATTTGCTTCACTGAGATTTTCCTTGGAGTATGTACGGCCACTGTTTCAAGAAGAATACTGAGGCTGGATGGACTCAGATATGGACCAGTGTAACCACTCTTAGAACTGAGCAGCATGAAGAAGAATTTATCAACTTCTGCGCTGCGGGTGCTGTACTTCTCTCACAACATATTCTGAAAAACAGTGCAAGAGGATCAGTTCTGAAGTTCCATAAACTTTTGAATGAAATGGTACCTGGAAACATGTAGTTCTGTTCCCTCACTACACTGTCGTCACCTAATAAGTAAGTATGTATGTGCACAACTCGGTTGGCTTTTTGTTAAGTGAATGAACTACTTCTAAGGTATAATGACTAAAAATTAATAAATGTGTTATGCATGTGGAACGTCGGTTTTTCTTCCTCAGACAGACTTTGACACAAACCATTAGAAAACATCTGCTAAGACAGAGGATCTTCCAATGCTCTAATATGTTTAATTTAGAAATACATACATCTGTCTGGTTAACCAAAAAAAGTACCAAACTAAAGTAAACGCTACATTTCTTCGTATGCATAAATGGTTACCAGTGACACTCAAGCAATGTTCTTACAAGAAAATACAGGCTAGCATAAAAATGTTAAAAAGATGAAGCTTTCTGTTCATTAAAATCAATCCACTTGGTAAAGTAATAAAGGCACACAGATTAGCATCTTAGTTTCAGAATTTTCTCATTTGAAAAAATGGGATTATCAGTCATTACATAGGGATAGCAAAAGATGCAAATTTCTATGAAAAGGCTTAACAACTGCAGCAATCTACTAAATATTTATCAATACACTGATACCCTGTATTTTTTTAAGAAATGACTTTGTTTTCCTTTCTTGACAAAAATGGCCTTTACAGTTTGAAGTACATATATTAAGTTGTTTTTTTTAACACTTAGAAATTATTTGAAACATAAAAGAACAGAAAACTTTTACTTGCTAAAGGAGAAAATGTGTTTTGACTTCTGAATGCTTTTTTTTTTTAATATTTATTTAATAACTTCAGTTTTCTTACCCCTGCAGCAGCTGTGTTTTAAACAGAATAAATCACAAAAAAACCACAGAAAAGTGAACACTAAGGAACTCTCACATCTTAGTCAAGAGATGGTAAGACAAAAATCTCATGGATGTTCAAGTGCATTCTAGACAGCCACTAAAGAAGTCATTATTCCATTTAGGGAATATTCATAGGCTTATGCTGCACACGCTTATTTGGTCTTGACTGCCTCCTTAGTGAAGACAGCTTAAACAATTAAGTCGATAAATAGAATTTCTAGAGAGTATCAACTGAAAGAAGTTAACTCATGGCAGTGATTACTAAACTCACTGAGATAAATCACACACATTTTTTTGCTTTTTAACCATACCCTCATGAACTGGAAATTGGCCACAATTCTGTGCATGCTGGAGGTTGTGTGGAGATCTCAAGACAGCCTCAAGGAGATGTCCTTGTAATAACCACAGAAACAAAGCCATTGAAAGACTATTATGAGATCCACATTAAGAAGGGATGAGTGTTGTTCTGGCTTTTTGTTGACAGAAACTGAAATATTAATGAGGACTTTAAATTCATTGAGTTAAATTCCTCCTGTTGCAGGCAACCATACCCCGTAGTTCTTTCATAACTGTTCTTTTTTCTTGAACCATCTTACAATCATTTGCCTTATCACACTAGCAGCTCATTCTCAGAATAGCTAAGTAACAGAATCTACATATTTTTAAGTACTGAGTTTCTACCTCACAGCAACAAAATATTTTTGTTCCTTTAGACACAAGTTTTCTGCTTTATACTACAAAAATTAAACATCAAGAGTGTCCTCTGAAATATATTATTACTCCTATATACTGATGATGTGTTCCAAGTTTCTGTCATCAGCAATTTTCATGATTTCACTCCTACTTCTATGCTGTCGTTAAGCAGGTCATTACGTAAAACTGATCCTAAGACCAACTCTTTTAGAAGTGGTCTTCTATCCTCTTTCTGATCCAGTAATTTCTCTTTTCTTCTGACAGTTTTTTGCCTCCTGTAATTAATCTATGTTTATTCTAGTTGCAGTAATTAGTGGAGAACTTTGTAGAGTGTCCCATAAAGTCCACAATGCATTTCCTGCTTTGAGGAACAGCAGCCATCTGGCCAAGAAAGCATCTCACGCTTCTTCCTAACATCCTCCTATATTTGCATACATTGCTTTCATCCAGACAGACTGTGAAATCTTCCCCACAAGATAGTCCTTCTTGCCTGGAATCCCACTGCTAGATGTTTTCTGTTGTTCTGAATTAAGATCACCTATACGTTAAATGCTACAAAGAATCCAGAAAGGACAAGAAATCTTTAAAAGGACTCTAATGAATCATGTGGATAAACATGATCAGAACCCCACCTCTACTCCTCCCCTTTGTGAAAACGTAAAACATAAATATTTTTTTGTTTGCCTTAACATCTCCATTTCTTTTGCACTCATCTGCCATTCCAAACTGACTGCATTTACCCAGGGAAGAGTTCTTGTGATTTGGTGACATCTGACGTAAGGTCTGTACACAGAAATATTAACTGTCATCTTTTCAGCAGAATCTACCCAGACCTTGTGGATTGGTTGGACTCTTGGGTTCAGCTAATGATTACAAATGGCAAAGAATAGCTAATTTAATTGCAAAACGTAATGATGCAGTGAGCATAAGATTAGTTTCACCCCAGAAGGTAATGTCCTCAAAACAGTAATAAAGGGAATGATCAAAGGGACAGGAGAAGCTTGTCTTAATGCAAATACAGGCAAATATTCCTGTATTAAATACTGTAATGAAGAAACAAGTTAGCAAAAACATTGAAAGGGGGAAAAAAAA
Source organism: Phaethon lepturus (assembly GCF_000687285.1). Classification (NCBI taxonomy): domain Eukaryota; kingdom Metazoa; phylum Chordata; class Aves; order Phaethontiformes; family Phaethontidae; genus Phaethon; species Phaethon lepturus. Next base: position 38,065 of record NW_010528337.1, on the reverse strand, counting down.
ATACCCAAACCCACATAACTGTATAGTAAGTTATGGTTAGTAAATGTTTCCTAGCACAGCTTGACCAGATAATTCAGGGAATGAATACACCAGTAATTTTCACAGAATCACAGAATCATTAAGGTTGGAAAGGACCTTTAAGATCACCAAGTCCAACCGTTAACCCAACACCACCATGTCCCCTAAACCATGTGCCAAACATTTTATTATAAAGCAGATCTGAAAATATCAGGAACCCTAAAATTCTTCAGGCTAATCCTAATTAAACAGTCTGACTCGTAACTCGCAGGCAGACAGAGGAGATGCACCCAATAAAAGACTCTGAAATTTAGATCAGTGTAGGCAAGTAGAAATTTTGGCCTATGCAAGAGACACATATATTTTCAGTTTTTCACCAATACTACACTTGAGTTTTAGATGAATGTTTTCATAAAGATGGGAAGTCTGCAGTGGGTTTACCTCTTGCCAATAAAATTCATGTTGCCTATAATACATACTTGTCCAAAATGGAAGAAATTTAAATGTGTTCTTAAAACAGGAAGACAAGTGCTGCACCAGTGTAATATCTCCTTACTTCTATTACCTGATAAAGATACAGTGGACCAAATCCAACTTTTAGTTAATTATGATGATGTCATTCAGCTTGAACACAATCATGCTTTTGACAAGAGGGAAAAAATTCAAACACACTGACATGTTTGTTATTTTAATCCTGGGCTACTGTTTTATTCAGTTAAAGTAATGTACACACACACACGTACATGGTTATTTCACTTATAAGTCTACAGCAATGAGAATTATTTTGTAAAGACTTTTTCGCCCTAACAGTCCCTACAGAATATATAATTTTACTAGCTACTTACTGTTTTGTCACCATCTGCTAGAACCAAACAGCATGTTGAGTGATAAAACATGCCAAAAATGGACAACTTTTTATCTTAATGAACAATAAACACAATGCTTCTTATCATTTAAACAATCTTCCTGTGTATCTGCATATAAAGCAAGTGGGGACTTCCTGGCAAGAATTTTCTAGGCAGCACCAACTGACACCGTGTGTAATCAGCTATAACCTCCAATAGAACTCTGAATGGCTTCCATGGTCTCTCTCCAAAAAAACTTTTTTTTTTCCAAATACATGCCCCATTCTTAATGCTGGTGAGAGTTGGTTTTTTTGCTGTAGGATGTTCTGTACCTGTTTTCAACACTAAAAAAGTGGTTTTTATTAATATCCCAGAAAAGTCAGTTTTTATACTTCGACCAAAAAGCATTAAAATATATATCATGTGCTTTTTAGGGTTACGACATATTTTGTATTCAACAATCCTCTATAAACAGAATATACACACAAAGAAATCACTATTTCACCAGCAGCTTATTGTCCTACAAACAATTCTTGTACGTGGTGATAACCAAATGGAAAATATATGTATTGCTTACCCCTACGAATGCCATCTGTCTTCTAACCAGCCTGTTCTCAGATTTTTTTTTCCCTCTCACATTCTAAATCCCTTAGCAGTAAAGGATGGAGTGGAGTGTTAATTTTTTTGTTTGGTTTGGTTTTTTAAACAGAAAGCCATCTCAGTAATGAAACATTTCTTATTTTTCCTCATTGCTCCCTGTAACTGTCGAGTCCTGCCTCATTTTTTCTAAATATAAAATTGCCACAGAATAACAGTTATTGTTTTTCAGCCTTCTATGACTTCTTACAGAGAATTAATCTCTTAGGAAGGAGATAACCTTCAAAGATTTCAGAAATACACAGCAGTTGATTCTAGGCCTGAAAAAGCCTATCATACTGGACTTTAGGCTGTCACCATTTTAGTTACCAGAAAGTCTACAGTAGGCATTTTAAAGATACGTTCATGCTTTCCTCCGTCTTGTTCATCTGGACTCTAGTTAACTCAGGAACTCACCGACATGTTTGAGACAAATTTGTTGCAGATAAAAATTTAACAGGAATGCAACAATATTAGCAATCTTAGAAGAAATTCACCTGGCTTAGGAGTTAGATGCCTGGAGATATGTTTTCTGACAGTTAAGTTTCCATGGACTTTCACTATTAAACTTACTTTAAAAGTGGTCATCATCTCAGAGATTAAGCAAATATTGTCCAAGAGTAACTGGGACAGAAGACTGATAATGGTAAACAGTTCTTTCCAGCTAAAGTGTTAATCACAAGCAATTCCCATTCACAGTGCACTTACATTAGATACTAGATTATTTTAGGCACAAATATGAAGAATTTGACTGATTCTCCACCAGGTCTCCTGTGCATCTGACTTTAAATCTAAACAACACTCCTGCAACCTAAGTTTTTTTAAACAGACATTTCAAAATGCTCCTATCTGAAGATTTCAGACTTTCATAGTCTTAGCTTCGTTAGATGAAGCAAGTTTTTTTGATGCAGAATTTCACTTCTCATTTTTCTTCTTTCCTTTTATCAAATATAAGCATATGACAAATGCAACAGGTTAAATCCCTTCAGTTCCTTTATCACTTACTTTACCTTCTGGAGTCCTTATTTTGCCATCAATATTTGATGCAGTACAGGCATGTTTTACAAGTAACAGAATAAAAGATATTCTAGGTAAGGAACACTAATTGAAATACTGAAGGCATCAGCAAGCTTGCTGATTGCTTTGAGGACAGAAATACTGATTTTCAAAATCCTGCTGACATTACATACTTTGGTGAATAGCC
>NW_010528337.1:0-35331 GCF_000687285.1 Phaethon lepturus | reverse complement strand
AATTATGCAGATCCCCATTCTAGGAATGGAAAAAAAAAAAAGAAAATGGAAATCATAGTTATATTAACTATAGTTATATTAACATTTGTGTGACAAAGTGAGGAGGTTAGTTCTGAGGAAAGGAATAGTAAGAGGAAGACACAACATACAAAATTTTAGTAAATAAATCCCAAGCAAAATAAAATGAAAAAAAAAAAAAAAAAAGGAATTCATTACAAGATTCTCATACTGAGAACTCAAAGCAGTGCAGAGAAGAGAGAAATTTATATTATGTTTATACATACAACAAGGGCTGTAAATTAGACGTCTGCATGGTATTAACCAACATGGGTTAATATACTATTATCTGAATTCAATAACCTTTGGCTTTACTGATCACCAGTTTTTCCCCTCATACACATTTACCAAATTAGCAATGCTTTATTTCAATTTATTCACTGTAATACCAGTAGGAAAGTAAGGACAACCCTAGAGAAAGGAAAATATTTAACCACTAGTAACAGATACAAAATAGCAAGTTGCCTCTCTTAAACACTCATATTCAAGACAACTGAGAGAGTATTCATTTCCCCCACCCACCTTAAAGGAAAAAGATATTTCTGAAGAGGTAGTTAAAAGATTAGCAAATTCTAGGCTCATTAATGTTCTTGCTTGTACAAAGTACAAGTACATAATGATTTAAAAAAAAGAAAGTCTTACCACAGCTTTGGCTGAACTTTCCTGCAAATCCCACAATAATATGTTATTATCAGCCAGCGAAATAATCTTTCTGCCATCTCCCATTGGTTCCCACATAACACTGTAAAACAGAAAACAAAAAAAACATTAAACTAACATTAAAACCAACCAGTATTTGCACTAGAAAGCCACTTTAACTGTGGACCTAATATATTCCAAAACTTACTAAACCATATTCCTTATGGTTTCCTTCAGCTGAAATCTACTCCATATTTGAAGTGCAAAAATCTGCCATTTTAACTAGCAATCCAGCAATTTTTACACGTACTAGATGAACATTATTATTGCAACCTTTCAGTACTTAAAGGTGGCTTAGAAGATAGATGGGGACAGACTTTTTAGCAGGGTCTCTTGCAATCTAGACGAGGGGTAATAGTCTTACCTTAAAAGAAGGCAGATTTTGACTAAATCATAGCAAGGTATTTTTCACCATAAGGATGGTCAAACACTGGCACAGGTTGTCCAGAGAGGTGGTAGATACCCCACTCCTGGAAACAATCAAGGTCAGGTTGGACGGGGCTCTGAGCAACCTGATCCAGTTGAAGATGTCCCTGCTCATTGCGGGGGGGTTGGACTAGATGACCTTAAATGGTCCCTGTCAACCCAAAGATTCTATGATTATTGCAGCATCAGTTACTTAGAAGCTATGTGATACTAAACCTAGGCTTGCTTATGGAATCTTTTAGTCAGTGCTAAACATACACATCCTTTTCTTTTTCTTTTGAGTGCCCTTTGACATCCCATCCAAATCTGTCAGAAAAAAAGAACGCCATCCAACTTCCCTAAATGCTAGTGTAACTGTAAAAAGAGAGCTGCTCAAAATCCTTACTCTGTTTGCCATCCATTCTACATATTGAGCCATACAGTAATCAGGCAAAACAGCGATTATGTTATTGTAATAGTCATTCTGCATATGTACACAGAAAAAAAAAAAAAGAGACCTTGATGTACGCTTACTTTTGAGTGCTTTAGCTTAAAACCTCAAAGTTCATCAAATGTGATGTTGGATTGTTCATCCTTTCTGAGTACGCACCAAAAATCATAAGCCTCAGAGATTTGTTGCCAACCTAATCCAGTTCAGCAGCTGTCATCATGACTCAGTCAACATACACTTTTTACCTGTGATTTACCAGTTTTGTGCTATACATGAAGGAATGCAAAAAGTCAGTCCTCGGCTCTAGTTCTGCCTATGACAAACAGCATATTCAATCCACCAGTACAGGCAGCACAGCTAAGTATATGCACTGTAACCCGAATAAATTTCCTGGAGAGAACAGTAATGTTAAAAGAATATTTGTCATCTAATGAGAATAGGCTTCCATACTTTACACTTTTTAAAAAGTTGCACAACCTGTGAATCATCTTAGAGTGACACAATATAGCTGAAGGCACAGATCACAACTTTACTATCAATAGCCACATGAAGAAACCTCCTCCAATCTCTAGACAAAAACTTGAGTATTTCTAAGGCATTTGATATGCTGTTCTCATCTTCAGTGCATATATGAAGAACTCTCTCTTGAGGTTTGTCAAGATTCCATCACTAGACAGAATTTTTCTAGTCCATTTAGCTTTCTGCATGAATCAATTCAGTATCTGCACTGAAGAGATGAAAGAAGGTTGCATGAGTAGATGCAGCCTTGGGCAAATGAGCCCAACATTAAGTAGCCACCACCTACCTTCATAACTTAGTACTGCACACTATACATGCTCCAATTTTATCTCAAACTTTGCATTACTCTGACCTTCCTAAGACAGTGGGTATGGTATGACCTGGCTGGCCCCAGGGACTTGATCTATCTTATGCCACAAGAGATGGGGAAAAGAAAATAGGAAGTTGTAGGCAACAGAAAGAAGTGACATTGTCATTTTTTCCACACCACAAGTGAAACACCTTAGTTATTCCCAGCTGATACCTTCCGCTCAAAATCCTCTTGCTTCTTCCATGAACAGTTTCATTGCTTTTTCTCTGCACTTTTAGTCAAACAAGTACTAGATATACAGGTGAATGACTGCACCTGTTTGCCATTATAGAGAAGCCAGACTATGCAGAGAAAATAGAACTCGGTCAAAAAGGAAAATTAACATAGAGCAGATGAAAAAGATGGAACTATAACTAAAGGCATGTTGTCTGACTCCTCACCCACTGAACTTTTCCCAAAGGCAGCAGAGCAGATCAAAGAAAGTACTAGCTTCTGCATCTATCTTCTGCTGGAATCATGACTCAGTCAACATACACTTTTTACCTGTGATTTACCAGTTTTGTGCTATACATGAAGGAATGCAAAAAGTCAGTCCTCGGCTCTAGTTCTGCCTATGACAAACAGCATATTCAATCCACCAGTACAGGCAGCACAGCTAATGGATTATGCTGGAATCATAACCTGCATCCTTATTATGTTGTCAATCCATAGAAATTAACTACTTCTAAAAGTTAATTTGTAATGAGCTCTCTTATGTTAGGACAAAATCACTTCATTTATCAGATTAAGCTACTATCATATTTTTAAATGTGTTGTAACAAGGATGTGGAACTAGAATGATTCTATGATTTGCTTTAACTTGGGCTCTTTTGTCTGTAGTATTGCCAATCTTATTTTCAAAAGTGCTTCATGTTAAAGTTGTATAGCACAACTTGGAAAAACTTATAAGCAACTGAAAATGAGTGTTTATAATAAAAATGATGAAGCAGTTTCAGTTCCAGAAGCCACCATCATTTTACCCATATTAATGAGAAGTAACCAACTGGCATTGGCCAGATAGTCCTGCTGCACAGATATATCAATTAGATCATCTTCAATGAGATGAAAACATTTTATGAACACATATAACAGGATAAAAAAATTAATGTACTATAACCTACATGTGATCACAGCTAACCTTCCACAATCTAGTTTTCCAAAGTGAAATAAAGACATCAGGATCATCACACTACTGAACGGGTAACTAAGAAATCTTCAAGTTGATTCTGATGACATTTATTAATTTTAAGTCCATTATTTTTTTTCTTACTTATTGCTGAAAGTATAACTGGTATTTGGTGTTGATATATGTACATATATTTTTAATTATAGACAATGAAACCTGGTTTGACCAATTAACTCTTTAGAAGTTCTTCCAGCCAGAGATCAATATTCATTATGCCTGTTGATGTATCTTCCCCTTTCCTGCACTGATCACTGAACCTTCAGTTGTAAAAGCTTGATTGGAAGCACTTTCTTTGATGCTTTCTAAGGTAGGAAGAAATTTCATCCCCTTGAGTGTCACTGAGCTTCAAGGTAAAGAATTTTTATAGCTGAATACAGTGTGCTAATTAGAGCCAATTATAACCCAGCTGACATACCTTGGAATGAAAAGGTAGGTCTCTCTATATTCACTCTGTCCTTGTGAGATGCCCATTTTGCTTCTATTCAAATTATCTTTTATGAAAATTTATTGTTGTATGGGTGTGGTTGTAGTGATCATTCATAACCTAAGCAGAAGTTACTCAAATCACTCTTTGGTACATGTTCAGCTGCATTCTGTAGACATGACTGAATGTTAAACATATGAAATATCATGTAGAAGGGAGGGGGAAAAAATACTGGTGAGTGAAGAAAAAAAAAAACCAAAACAAACCCTGGCTTTCGAAGCAGGATATGCATTTTACAAAAACTGAAGTTCTCATTTGGAACATTATCAGACACAGCAGAGGTGGTGATAATCTTGAAAAAGGAAAACAGATGAACCAGGCAATACCATTTTCCTGAGTGTGCCAACAGTTGCTGATGCTTACAATTTTCGTAAATGGACAAGATAATTGTCAAATTCACAGCTGCCACTCAGAAACTGAGTGTCAACTTCAGGGCTGCTCTTTAGATAATCTATAAACAGCAGACAAGCAATTATATTTGTTGCCTTTTACCCTATTTTGTTATCATCTGACTCCTGATGCTTCAAATTAGCTTCTAGCTAGTAGGTTTTGGTAAAAAAAATTAAACCTTACAGAGAACATCTTCCTAGTAAAGGAAAAAGAGAATTTAAAATAGACACTCAAATGCACACATAAAAGGGCTCTATTATCTATGTTTTATGCTGAAGATAGTTAACACCATCATTTATTAACATACTGAGCTTTTACAAATGAACAATTCAAAGTTCTCCATTATAGACTAAAGAAGAATAAAGCAAAATGCAAATGCTTTCATAGATGTGAACTGCAGTCAGCCCAATGAGTTGGACAAAGCAAGCATTAACTACTGCTTAACCATAATTATAGAAGCGACAACCATTTATTTCTGTAAGTGGAAAAATTTTGCTAGACTGAAAATGCTCATGCACTGCAAAATGGAAAATACACCCAAACATTCAGTAACTCAGCAGAACATCCTGCAGCCTCAATGTAGCCCATCAGAAAAATTCATGTGTTAAGGACTCAAATATCCTTGCTTCTTTGCAGTACAATGATTCAAATTTACAGGTGACTCCTAATCAGGTGATTAGGACATTTTTCTAAGAGGAAGGAGATCAGACTGAGGACAACCTGGAACCCACACTTCTTACTCCTTACCCAATGCTCTACAGAGTGGCCACATTTGTGAATGAAAACAGAGCTGGCTATTTTATAGTGTATTGTCCATGCTGTTGGAAGCACATGTAAGTTATGCTTTGTCTCAAAATTCTCAGACACTGTGATATATTTGGTGTCCAACTCCTCAAGACCAAAAAAAATATCAAGAACCAAACCTTCCTAAAATACCTGAAAGACAAGGTAAAATTATTTTAGGTGGGTTTTTTTTTGGCTAAAAGGCTGCTGAGAAGAATGAGCAATGAACTTAAAAGATTATTTTGGACAAGAACTCCAAAGACACCTGGGCTTTACTCTGGCTCTTAAATTATTTTTACATTCAGAAAAATAAAACTGCTGTGCAAATGAATACAAGAGTATCCCAACAAGTAGGTGACACAGAAAAAGCACTTGCCTCTAAAATCTTTTTATTTTTTTTCCTAAGTTGTCATACTGCAATGTTGGCAACCCCATAAAGTCTTCTTCAAAAAAATCATACAGCAGAATGCAAAATAATAAAGAGTTGTTCTCAATATTTATATTTACTTCACTGCAGCTGTGATTAGACATGTTTATAGTAAGAAAAAGAATTATGATTCTTGCTTTATGGGCCAAATAAATTTCAGCATTCAAAAGGTATTTATTGTACATATAAACATAATAAAAGACAGTCTGAATCCTGGGAGTTTGTAATCTAACAGAAAGCGCGGTAGTGAATTTTTTACAAGAAAGCAAGATGTAGGACTCATTGGTTTTAAGTAGGAGCTCCTAAACATCCATTTTGTAGAAAGAACTATTAAATTCTAGTTGAGGTATTCATGATTTAAAGTGATGACCAACAGGTGAACACCTCAATAGTTCATTAATAATCTCAGACTTCTGCCTGGTTGGCCACAGCCTTACATATTAGTGTCTAAAACAGCAAAGCAAAATTGTGCAAATTTTGCAAAATTTGCAAAAAAACAGACTCTGCATGTGAACTAAACTGACAAAAGCTGTCACTAGTAACATTTTAAGTTATGAAACATTATAGATAAGAATTAACATCTCTAGTCTGTAGTTTAACCAACTTACCTACAATCTGTATATACTTGCAGCACAATAAGAGTAATCGCTGGTGGATGCAAAACACAAACAAGCTACACAACCAAATGCGTGAAACAGTAAGTAGCAAGACCTACTTTATAGAAACGACACTCTGACTAACCATTTTCAGACTTAAGACAGTCAACCATGCTCTGTGTTTATTTTTGAAGCAATAAAGTACACAAATTCTATACACAGACTTCTTGTAGAGCCTGTGGTGAGAGTTGTTCTTACAAGTGCAATCTACAGTTCTTCAGATTGCAGTAACCTAAGGAATCCTAAATTCCTTCCCATTGACTTGTGGATGAAGCTGATTCTTCCTTCTGTGTTCAAAGAGATAGTCCATATGAAAACCCCACAGAAGAAACCCATGGATTAGCATTAACTGGAACCCATGCTGCAAAGTAGTTTTGTAGCATGGTCTTACGAAGGTCTTGGGGGTTCTCCAAGTTCATCTGGTATTGGAGACAAGTCCTTACAGTTGATTAACAATATTACGAGACTAATTTTGCCTGTTTGTCATCACATGTATTAATTCCTGACAGATGAGGAATATTAATTTACCTTTCCAAAAAAAATTCTGCTTTCAAAGATATAAAAGGTATACTAGATTTTTTAGGACACTGCCTTCTCCTCTAAGGTCTGCCTCTTACTAGCACACCCAGCATATTATTAGATAACCTGGATTTTTGCTCAACTTCATGCTTGTTGGGGTAGACTGTTCCTGAGCTTGGAGGAGTTGATCCTTGAATATTAAACAGCTTTCTGGGACTCCTCCTCCCTCTAGGGCCCTATCACATGGGACTTACTCAAGCAGATCCCTGAAGAGGCCAAAGTCTGCACTCCTGAAGTCAGGCGTTGTGAGCTTGGTTTCTACCCTGCTCCCTCATCTCAAGATCCGGAACTCCACCATCTCATGGTCATTGCAGTCAAGGCTGCTTTCGACCTTCCCATCCACAACCAGCCATTCCTTCTTTACAAGCATAAGGTCCATCTCTCCTCCTTGGCTCTTCTGTTGCTCAGGTCAGAAAGTTGTTATTGATGCTCTCCAAGAACTCCCTGGATTGCTTATGCCATGCTGTGTTGTCCCTCCAGCAGATACCAGGGTGCTTAAAGTTCGCCATGAGTGTGAGGCCCTGCAACTATAAGGCTACTTCTAGCTCTCTGTAGAAGGTCTCATCTAATTGTTCTTCCTGATGAGGTAGCTTACAGCAGACACCCATTACATTTAATCCTTACTAACAAGCTCTCATTTGGCTCATCATCCGTCCCCAGGCAGAGCTTCATGAACTCCAGCAGCAGCCTCACAGAGAGGACGAGAACTCCTCTACATCAACCCAGCCTGTCCTTCCTAAAAAGCCTCAAGTATTGTTCTCAGTTTTGCCTGCAGCTATTTTGTCTGTCCAAGCCGAGTAACGAACAAATGAATTATCACAAACAGGCAAAACATTTTTCAGTCTTTTAAGTGTTGTTAAAAATAGACTAATGTGTTAAGAAATGTAGTGTTTCCTCAAAGTAATTAATATTGGATTATTTATAAGAAGAATATTTAAATACTATGGCAGAAACACTCACAAATAATACTGTAAGGCAAATATGCAAAACCCTTTATAACTTCATTATGTTTCATCCATGCCTTCCCAAATTGCTCAAGTGCTAAATGTGTGTCTACATATAGGACAGCTCTTGCAAAAGGTTTTTTGAGTTTCTGTCCACAATGAACACTTTACAGTAGTATTGTAATTATCCTACTGTTGCTGATGGCTGAAATATCTGAGGACTTAATGGCTATTTTAAAACATTTTGGAAGTTCTTCTTTTTTTAAGTGTTGTAGAACAAGTCCATACGAGATATTTGTGCTGAGACAGCAGAATGCATTATAGCTCTAGGGTTTTTTTGGTGACATATGTAAAACAACAAAAGGTCTAGAGTACATGCAGTTAAATTACTGTAGAAATGCATCATAGTTTACTGTACTTGTTGAACTCTACATCCCATGCCAGCAACGTTTACTAAGCATAAAGCTGTGTATTTGCTTGGAGGATTTGCAGATACTATTACACAGACAAATCTTTTAAGGAACAAGTTTTAGGAACAACTCACTGAGGAGCTGCATCCTATTTATTAATATGAAAAAGAATCAATTCACAACATGTTTTGGACAAGAAACATGGCCAAAGAGTCAAATAAGAACTGTTTTAAAAAGTATACACAGTTAAGATCTACATGAGTATTAAGTTGTTTTCACCTTCTTTCTTAACACCAAAGGGAAAAAGCTTCAAAGTAGGGAGTAACAACACATTTCACATAAGCAGACACTGATGACATCACTGTCACCCAGAGTGAACTGCTATATACAATGAGCAGCACATATAGAAGAATAGAACACCCCAGCACATATATGACTTTCTTAATGAAAATGGAAGGGGGGGGTAGGGGGAAAGGAATCTGTGTGTAAAGCTAGGATTCATTTCCAAAGCAGATGGACAGAAGTCAAACTCTATCATTCTACAAAATACTGCTCATGGAGCAGCTGCTGCCATGGACACAACTTCCTTTCTATGCTTGAATAAGGCTTTAAAAAAAACCCCAAAATTAATACTATGGGTACATGGAATGTCATGAGAGGAACATATAACTGGCTTGTCTGTCAAAGATCAGTAAAGTGGTCAACCTAGGAAAAACTTTTTATTAGTATGAATATCTGTCAAGAAAGCATAGGGAGCTGTCAGGTAAAAGTCTTGCCCAGCCTCTGGAGGCTACATGATGCCAATAGTTTTTTCCATGTACTAAGGCAAAGATTAAGGGCTGAAACAAGCTTATTTGTGAAACAGCTGGAGTGGGCAAAAGCAATCTCTGCAGACTCATTTTAGAGAAAACACTTATCTACTTTTAAGGGGGACAAAATTTTAGTATTTTCATATGGGACTTTTCAAAAGATGGCAATATGGATATAGCATATCCTTGCTAATTTATTGCTGTTTGTAACAAACAGGCCATCTGCATGGTTGGGCAGGGGGAAAAACCCAACAAAACAGGATATTCATCCAAGTATATTTCTCCAGTGATTTGAAACATGTGCCCAAGAAGAAAATTATGATTGCCTAGGATCTGCATTAATAGTTGAGGAAAATCACCACTCCTTCTGTCCAAAAGAACAGCAAAACCAAGAATGAGAAAGGCGTACACACCCCTAATCCAGTGACTGTGGATACTGGGGGAATTTGAGATGAATAGGCTGCAAGAAGTACCCTAGCTAGTGTGGTCTCACTGAACCTCTCCATCACCATAGCCCGAGACTGAACACTGGATTCAATGGACTGTTTGAGGCCGCAGGGAAGCCCTTAAGTTCTCACATACATTTTACCAAATAGATGCATTTAATTACAAAGGAACATTTTTTTCATCCGATAGACATCAGAAAGACATTTCAAAGCCCTGAATTTTTAACTGCCATGTAAACAAATGTTAGCAATATTACTTAATTATTACTATAATCATCCCAGAATGCTGTGCTAGAAAAGCATTCTACTCTGAGGAACAAATATCCTAAGTAGTAAATGCTTAATGGGCTTTTGGAGAGCAAACTGGACTCCAAGAACAAGAAAACAGGGACACCTCATAGAACAGAAACATAGAATGGTAGGAGTTAGAAGGGACCTTTAATGGTCATGTAGTCCAACCCCCATGCAATGAGCAAGGACATCTTCAACTAGATCAGGTTGCTCAGAGCCCTGTCCAACCTGACCTGGAATGTTTCCAGGGATGGGGCATCCACCACCTCTCTGGGCAACCTGCAAAATCAGTTGAGGCAGACTGCAACCCCAATTTTTTTAGAGCTAAGAAGTGGCATTATGAATAAGAAAAAAATCTGTTTAAAAATAGCTCTGTTTTCTTTCAGTGAGGAAAAATCTCGACTAATTTGGCAGGAAAACTAGGGAATATGACAGCATGGTAAAAACTAAAGTGAAAAACTCCTTTCAAGTTGGGAAGGAGAAGTGAAATAGTATTCTACTATTTCTGTACTATTTTCTGTATCATGATTTATGAATCCAAGGTAAACACAAATAACTGCAAAGACTTCAACAAAACTGATTTTCATTTTAAGCACATGAAATATATTGAAATTATCAGAAGCGGTCATAAGTTAACGGAATATATAGAACAAGTTCACATACATGAAATACAGCATCCTTTCCCTTAGTATTTGTTTCAATGTCAGTTTTTAATTTCATTAAGCTTCCCTTGGCTTTACAAGACTAGAGTCAAATAAATTCTGATCAAAAATTAACACAATAAACTGGCCACATAACACAATGTCTTTTACTATCCAATTAATGAATCATAATTATTCCCTAGTATATGCGACTACACTAAACAGCTAAGTTTTAAACTTGCACAATACTAACCACTCAAAATTACCAAAAACATTCAAGGGAATGTTGAAAGACATGAGTCTTAAAAATTACTCTACTGATTCCAGACACATTTTAGAGGATGATAAAAGGTGAAAATGAGAGAGAAAATGTGAAAAAGAGACAATAAATGGCTGAATATTTGGATTTACATATAATACATGGATTTATTTACAAGAAAGAATAATCAAAGATTCAAGAGAGCAAAATCCTGTAAAGAATTCAGGGTATCACACAGAATTAAGAAGGGAGAGGGGAGAGAAGCAGAAAATAAGATACAGTTAATTTTTTTTACCATTTTAGAAAGAGTCAGAATATAAAGGGCACAATATAAAAGTATTGATAAGCAGCTGTAAGTTACTGTATGACAAGTGTTTTCACTGGGAACGTATGTTTTTCAAAAAAACTTTATCTATACTTCATCTTTGTAATATCAGAGGTGGGTGATGGAGGATGTAAATGCATGGAATGAACCAGGAGTGGAAGAATTAATCTTAAATGATGATAGCTTTTTTAACCTGTCTGTAGTTAATCAGCTTCACTGATATGTTTCTCCTGATAGCTCTGAAATTTAGTGCATTATGTGAAGAAATTAAAAGGCCTATGACACAAACAATTAGCATCAGCTCAGCAACTGTTACAAATAACCTAAAACCCCCGGAGTTCAGTTAATACCCCAGCCCGTACAATTGGCACTTCTGACACTCTCAAAGGAACTTCTATACAAACATTAGAGGGATGTCCTTCCTCATAATTATGTTTCTGGTACTGCAACATATGAAGTGTTAAAATAAGATGACATTTTCATACCAAAAAAGTTATGATTGTATTTATTACATGCCTTTGCTATAAAGCATATATAACAGTTAATATACCATATATTGAAGACCATATAAGCCTACTAAAAACGGTGTTGCTTTCAGGTTTAAATTCATTAGACATAGACCATCAAATTGTTTGGATTTTTTTTAATTTGTGTTTTAATGAAACACTAAGGCAGAATTTTAACATATACATCCTGATGCCTAACAAAGGGGTATTACAGAGGAATTAATGTTACCAACATCATGACAGGAAACAAAAGTGTTACCTGAATGCAATGTGAAAGTGTTAGAGCTATTAAAAACACCATTTGCACTTTTCTTTTGAGTTTCAGATTCTCTTACTTCTTGGCTGTTTTATTTGAGACAATGTTTTGGGGTTTGTTTATTTGGTTTTTTTTAATACTATTTTAAAGGCCAAAAAGAGTAAGTAAAACACTTCTGGACCTCACTTCTGGAATGCTCTTACTCACCTGTCTTCAGGGCATCAATTACAAAAGCGCTTAACTTTCATCAGGTGACTGTTCACTAATGGAATGAATGTGATGAAATTGAAGCAATCCTATGTTATGTATAGTATCTAATGTAACTTAAATAAAGTTCCATTCAAGTTGAAAGGACTGTTATAGAAAACTTGTACTTTTGTAGAAAGCCAGCCTTAATGAGGCTGCTCCATTCTGTGAAATTACACAGCCAAGGAAGAGATGGTACTCCTCAGTACTCTATTTGAAGACCTTAGATGAAATACCAAATAAAACTTAAGTACTTAAAAAGTCTGTGGGAACACTCATTTATAGTAACTTTCTCCTTTGTGAATTCAAAAATCTAGTTTACTATTTTAGTGCTAAACATCTCAGTATTCTTGAAACATCTGTGATTAAAAAAAAAATAATTTGTCTTCCTCTCTAATTTCTCTTAGATGTAATATTTGCAAGTACATATTTAGGATTGATTGAGTGGGATGCACTAAAAACATTCAACTTCACCAAGCAGAGAAGCTTAATGAAGTAATCTATCGTTATTCCTAACATATTTATCCCTTTCCAACTTTTTTTTAGCAGCTGACTGTTGTTTTCTACATAAAACGTGAATTCTTCATTCCTCACCTTTCAGGCCTCCCACAATTGAGCTCCCACTTTTCTTGTCTCTGTCATCTCCATTCACCTTCCCTTTACAGTTGTACCTATGTTGTCCATCTAACACTTTCCCCTTATTAATTTTGCTTTTATTTTATTCCAAATTTACTCTGTGGACCACCATCCAACTTAGTTCATTTGTCCCCCTTCTCTTTTGAAGCACATAACTTGCTACTGAGCAGCATCTAACCTATTTTATACCTGCCAAATTTGGAAAGCAAAAAGTAGGATGTTAAGCAGATATAGGCAAGCCTGCTTCCAGCAGATGCCAGGGAAAAACTCTGGCTTTGTGCCTTTAATTCTGACAAAAGAAAAAGTCCCTGCTGAGTTTCGAATTCAGGATCTCACAGATTACACTTTCTCTCATGGCCTGTAGTATCCTCCTTCTCTGAGGACTATCTTGTCAAGTCTACTATCAAAAAAGTCTGTAGGAAAACTGAGGAAGAAGTAGAACAGTAGGTTAATCCTAATACATAAATCTTCAGGATTTTAACAGACACAGTTGTAAGGATTTCTCCAAGCTACACTTAGAGGAGTAATCCAAATCTCATTAATTGAAGTCTTGTTTCACTTTACATAGCACAAGATACCTATGGTTATATATGTGTATATACCATATATACTGTGTGAATACCATACATTTAACAACAAAATTAATTTAGAGAAAAGGCTTTTTTTTTTTTTAAACACACAAGTCCCCATGTATCTTGGAGTTTTCACTCTGTAAGTAAATCACTAGAAAATTCTGCACTCAGTCTTTGCATTTTGGCTCACATGAGGAACAGTAGACAGAGGATGAATATTAGGCTTGAACCAAAGACAGCAATTAATAGGTCCATTTTTTTTTTTTTGCCTAATTTAAGCATCTGTTTCATTTTCTGAATTTTCCCTATGCCATACAAGAGTTTCAGTTAAAATTCTGATGGGTACCAGATTCAAAGCTTAGAGGCAGTAAACAATCTCAGTAACTGAAAACAAATAGTTATGCTGAATTTTTAGGCACGGTAACTCATGCCATCCAGACAAAGTAGAACTGTAGAAAATCACATTTCTTTTTCACTTGCCTGTAACGTCTTGGAGATCAGATTTTTGTCAGAGGTTTTGTCATGAGTAGAAAATTATTTCAAAAGATCTTGAGCAGGAGGGACACAGTGTTCAGACACATGCAAGGGAAGTTCAGGATTTTAGTCACAATCAATTGGAAATGCTCTTTTGGTCTTGGTTCACAAAAAAAGAACTGGTATTAAATATGTCCCTGCTAGTTTTTAATAAGAAATTTCAGAGACATTTGAGCACCGCACTCCATAAATGAGATAAAGGTAAAGAAAGACAGGATCAGTTCTTAACACCAGTAAACAATTGAGCAAAACTAATACCTGACCCACCAGACCCGGAAAAAAAAATACCCCCTTGCGTTCCCTAGTACATGATACTAGAAACAGAAAAATCTGACGTAATTTTTCAACTATTAGGCTTTCTTAATGAAAGATAAACCTTAAAAAAAAAGAAATTAAGAAATAAAGCAGAGCAGGGAGAACATGAACAAAAGTACAAGAAAGTAAAGCCCTGAGGCAGTGAATACCAGAGTACATACCTGGTTGCATTTTCAAGGTAGTTTTGCTTTTTTCCTCTTAGTTACAGTCAAATCTCAATTACGATTTGCAACCCAGATCCATGAATACTGTGAAGCATCTGTGCTATGAATGCAGAGACACACAAAATACCTTCCTATGAGCTGCTATCCAGAATCACAGAAACTCACACTAGGTGCCACAAAGGCCAAGATCAACATTACACCCTGCATCTCTAAGCTGTACTGTCAACTACGGCACTCTTCACTGCCTAGAATAAGCCCAGTTTATGTTTTTACTCTTTTTTTTTAAGCATGCATTCTGACTAATAATTTTTAAAATTAACTTAAAAAAATATGTCTTTATCAAATCTGAAATATATAATTTCAAAAGCTATCATGACTTAAAAACTTTCCCACCCTTAATGAAGGTAGCGGTTGTGGTACATTGCTCTACTGCATTCTGTGGATTAAACAACCTCCTTAAAGTGTATGTGGGTTCAGTGTTCAGCCTGTGTTTTGTGAGTAAAATGTACAAGAGTATGCTCTAATGGCAAGGCAAATGACAGAGCCAGAATAAGAATTGCCCTTCTTACCATGAATGTACGATTCCAGACCACCACTGATCTCATACAAAGTGATTGTGTACATCAGAACATTGGTCTTACACTGAAGTTTGAAAAGTGTTTACACTTTACATTGAGGAAAATTGCTTTTCTGATTTATGGTTGGTTCTAACAACAATTGTACCGCAAGTGCCTAAAGTAGATTCATAGTTTTCTAAACATCTGAAACGTGTAATAGCAAAGAATATTTATGTTGCTATTTGTAGTCAACACACTACTCAGTGGGACATGCACTGTTAAGTGACACAAAAACGTTTATTTTACTAATTTATGTGAGCTGTTCCCATTATGATTGTGGCAGGAATAGAAAAGTCTGCTCTAGAACAAGATCCTCTAACTCAACTGTGCTTGTCTGAGATGATGTGAGGGGTGCTAATGCCAAGTATTGTGTTTATGCCTTTTATCTCTCTGTAACACAGGACATTTTCAAATCTTTACACTTACATACACACACATACACAGATAATGGGTATTAAATAGCAGCAGATATTTGTGAGCACTAGTACTGAACAGTCAGACAACAAGAGACAAAAAAAAACTGCACATGAACTTGCTACAAGCTATATTAGCAAAAAAAAAAAAATTTTGGCATTCACATAAATTCACATCCTGATACAAAGCAGTGGTATGTCGACTATTCCTCCTCTGGTGATAAGGCTACGATACAGAGTTCCGGCATCCCGCTATCAGACAGGAACAGATTATGGAAAATTCAAAGACAAAAAGTACAAATCTTAAGGGGTGAAAGGTGAAGATTAAAACACCCAAAAAATAAAATTCCCAATTATATTGGAAACTAATTATCAAGACTTTTCAACAATAAAAAGGGAATGGTTTAATATAATCAAAGAGTTATAAAGCAAAGTGTTCACATGAAAATGAGTAGCAGAGAATTAAAAAATACTACCATGAAGAAATTTAACATTCAGGAAGCTGAGATTTTAGAAAAAAGTAGCCTAGACAACACACTTTTGAATACAATGATATGTCCAATCTTGGATATCCAAGAAGCAACTAATAAATATTACCTTCTATTTACCTTTTTTTTTTGTTTTTCAGTTGAAATTTCATCTACAATGCTCAAACTAGAAATGAGTGGCTAGAAATAGAGGGTTAAAACTTACAGTGTAATGTATCACAATCAAAAATCAACTGAATTAACTATGACTTCTAAAGTCTACTTTTTATTTTTACTAGCTGACTAATGAATAGAAGTTTTTATGCTGCCAGATTTTGAGAAGGAACTGAGACTGATTTTGAGTATTGTTTCCTTTTGATATATTTTAAAAGTATTACTACTAGAATATATTTAAGTATAATGAGATTATGATGGATACCTTACACAGCTGGTATCTGAACACAGAAACCAAAGAGGCCCTTTCCACTCTCATGTAAGACACTTACAGCAGTATCCGACTTTGATGTTGTGTTATCCTTTTTTGGTTTCTTTTCAGAATTGTCACATTTCATTTTAAAAAAATCTACTGTGTTATTCCACTTTTTTTTTCCTCTTAAAATCCTCCGATAACTGTAAAAGAGACTGCACAACTTGCAAGAGCACCTTCTACTCCATTTTCTTCCTGACAGACAAACATTCCTGAGACTACAGCAGACCACAGTCTTATGGTTTCAATTTTTCCTGCCAGTGGGAGATGGTCAGGTGGTCCCAAAATTACATCAAACAACATCGTAGTTGCTAAAATATGGACCAAGTGTATTAAAATTTCTTCTCTCTGCATCTGTTCAGGAAGTAGTGACATGACAAACGGCATGACAAAATGTGACATATATGTACCTATAAAGCAAAGAACTTTCAAATACATGGTGGAGAAATTTAACTTCCTTTTCAATAACAGAAAGAAAAAAAAAACAACCTCTGTAATACCCTCTGCAGTACTGCAGCTCTTGTCTTTTCTCAGGCAACAAAAAAGAGTAGTTAAACAGGCACCATATAATATAAGGTATTCTTATCCTTAGCAAACAATAAATTACTTGCACTTACGCCAAATCAGTTGAGTGAAGACTGAAAAAACAAAGACCGAAGTGCAACATCAAATTTATATTCCATAAAAAGATTGAAATGCTAAGTATTATACCTTTGTGCAACAAAGGTTTTAGATGGGGGCATGTGGGGAGAAACACATTAAAACAGTACACAGGCTGCTACTCCATATGTGTTTGCAGGACTATAATAAATGTTTTTAATCTATGAAACATCTGGGACTAAAAAACCAATTTGTACCTTTTTTTAAAAGATGGAATAGTTTTAAAGTGTATAGCATTGCTTCTACAATATAAATCTGCACAAAACTAAACAGCACAGGTCTATCCTTTAGGCTTTTCTAGGCGTATAAAATATGCAGAATCTTACCAGGCCATATTGCCATGGGCTGTGTTGTCAAGGTGACAGAGTAGCTCCAGGGTTTGAGTGTTGCTTGATGAATCATCAGGGGATTCATGACTGCCTGATTCCAATTCCTTCGGCATCCTCCAAACAGCAGCACATGTCGTGACTTTACTGTCTGAAGCTACGCAACAGAGAATAATGTCAACAGATCATTGTATGGGAGACATATTTTGTATACAGTGCATCAACATTTACACAAATCTATAAGCAATGCACATCTGCTGTTCAAAATATTTAAAAATATTATACCAAGATGAATTCAAAGAATGCAGAACGTGGATACAGACACAGACCTCAAGTTAGCAGTCAAGTTGCTGCAAAACTCCTAATTAGCACGCATTTAATACACTTCTCCCTGTTTAACAGCAAAATTAATGAAAACCTAACTCTCTGGGAGTCAAGTTTTCCAAGCTTCATTCACCATATTGATGTTAATGAAACCAACCCAGAAATTACATTGCTTAATTCCTTAACAATAAGGATTTAGATATTGTTTTAACATTTTCATTTTAAGTGCTATCTTCAGCTGAATCTATAGCATTATGTCACATTCTTTGCTACCAATAACAGTTTATTGCAAAATTAAGTTTCCCATGTAAATACACTCCTCTAATTCTAGCAAATAAAACAGCTTTACACTGAACTTAGACACATACAGCAAAATATTACAATGCACCATGAACAAGCCAACTGTAGATTGAGTGGAAAAAAACATATGGTCTATGCACATATGGCATGGCGCATCACCCAATATAGCAATTTGTAGCAGTGGAAGAGACCAGAGCAGCACTGCATATGTTCATGTTGTTCCAGCCACTGGTCCAGGGTTCACAGAAGATTAATAGGTCAGTATTATCCACTACAGTAGGAACAAAGAAAGCAGCCACAGCCACGTTAGGCAAAAGCAGGGAGAGCGACTACCAGCTGGAAGATGTGTTAAATGAGAAGTCCAGAGGATAAGCAACAATGAACAACATGTTTTCTGTTCCGAGGTCAATTCGCAACCTTCTTTCTCACAGTTCTGTCTCCCAGTACGTTTTAGCTGATTTTAGCGCAGAGTGCCTGATCAGAGCCATGAGCAGATGTGACGAACTTACATCAGTGGAAAGGAAAACAGCAACAACTGTAATGAGGGTGTTTTCATAGGGGAAGGGTGGTAAATCTGAAAAAGACCTTCTTAGGATAAAATGACATTAACAAGGAAGAAAAAGTCTCTACAATAAAGGTTGCCAATCTGGATAGTCTATATGCAAAAAGGCATCCAAAAACCAGAATAGGACACAAATTTTAAAAAATATAAATCAATTGATACATAGTGATACATAGTAAATAAGCCCAAAATGCAAGAATGCAGACATATTTTAGAAATAGCCATATGAAATAAAAAACCCACATACATAGTTAGGTCAAACCAGTAAGAGAAAAAGGCCATTTTTTTGAGAAAGAAACGGGTAGGAGGAGGACTTCAAAATTAAGCACAGAATTGAGAACACACAAGCATTGGATATTTGATAGATTATATGAAGTATCATACAATCACAGAATAGTTTGGGTTGGAAGAGACCTTTAAAGGCCATCTAGACCAAGTCCCCTGCAATCATCAGGGACATCTTCAACTAGATTGCTTCATCTTCAACGTTGCTCAGAGCCCTGTCCAACCTGACCTTGAATGTTTCCACGGATGGGGCATCTACCACCTCTCTGGGCAACCTGGGCCACTGTTTCACCACCCTCATGGTGAAACATTTCCTCCTTATATCTAGTCGAAATCTGCCCTCTTTTAGTTTAAAACCATTACCCCTTGTCCTATCACAACATGCCCTGCTAAAACATCTGTCCCCATCTTTCTTAGAAGACCCCTAGAAGTAGTGGAAGCCTGCAAGAAGGTCTCCCCAGAACCTTCTCTTCTCCAGGCTGAACAGCTCCAATGCTCTCAGACTGTCCTCACAGCAGAGGTGTTCCATCCCCTGTGGCCCTCCTCTAGACCTTCTCCAACATGTCTTTCCTGTGCTGAGGGCTCCAGAGCTAGGTGCAGTACTGCAGGTGGGGACTCACCAGAGTGGAGTAGAGTGGCAGAATCCCCTCCCTTGACCTGCTGGCCATTCTGCTCTGGATGCCACCCATGAAACGGTTGGCATTCTGGGCTGCGAGCACACATTGCCAGCTCATGTCCACCTTTTCATCCACCAGTATCCCCAAGTCCTTCTCAGCAGGGCTGCTCTCAGTCCCATCATCCCCCAGCCTGTACTGATACTAGGGGTTGCCCTGACCCAGGTTGCAGGACCCTGCACTTGGCCTTGCTGAACCTCATGAGGTTCACACAGTCCCATACCTCAACTTCATCCAGGTCCCTCTGGATGGCATCCTGTTCTTCAGGCATTCAAACCACACCCCTCAGCTTGGTGTCTGCAAACGTGCTGCAGGTGCACTTGATCCCACTGTATGTCATCGATCAAGATATTTTATGATGATGACCCTTAAAGGTCCCTTCCAACCCAAACAATTCTATGATATTAAACAGTACTGGTCCCAACACAGACCCCTGAGGGACTATTCATCACCAATCTCCATGTGGAGATTGAGCCATTGACCATCGCGCTCTGGATGCAACCATCCAACCAGCTCCTCATGCACGCAGCAGTCTACCCATCAAATCCGTATCTGTCCGAACTGGAGAGAAGGATGTCGTGGGAGACCGTGTCAAAGACCTTACGGAAGTCCAGACAGATGACATCCATAGCTCTTCCCTTATCCACTGATGTAGTCACTCCATCATAGAAGGCCACTAGGTTGGTCAGGCAGGAATTGCCCTTGGTGAAGCCACGCTGGTCATCTCAAATCACCTCCCTGTCTTCCACATGCCTTATCATAGCTTCTAGGAGGATCTGTTCCATGATTTTCCCAGGCACAGAGGTGAGGCTGACAGGTCAGTAGTTCCCAGGGTCATCCTTTCTATCCTTTTTAAAAATGGGTGCAATGTTTCCCTTTTTCCAGTCTCCAGGGACTTCACCTGAATACCATGACTTTTCAGATGTCATGAAGAGCGCTTCAGGTGGTCTCAGACCTGATCTTCTCTTACAGTGGAAGGAACTTTGCTGCTCCAGTCCCTATCTTGCAGTCCATCCCTTCCAGAGGTGTGGGAAGAGACACTGCCAGTGAAGACTGAAGTACTCAACAACTTTTTTGCCTCAGCCTTCTCCTCATTCAGCATTACCAGTTTGCCAGTCTTGCTCATCATGAGGGGTATGCTTTCTTTGAGCTTCCTTTTCTGGCTGACATACCTAGAAGCCCTTCCTATTATTCTTTGCATCCTTTGCCAAGTTCAGCTGCAGCCTTGGCTCTCCTGACCCCACCCCTACACAATCAGGCAGTGTCCCTGTATTCATCCCAGGATACCTGTCCGTGCATTCACTGCCTGTGCATTTCCTTCTTGCCCTTTCATTTGCCCAGCAGGTCTCCACTCAGCCATGCTGGTATCTTGCCTTCCTTACCAGATGTCTTACACCTGGGGATGAAGAACTCTGGCACTCTCTGGAAAGCGTTCTTAAAGATCTGCCAGCTCTGTTCTGCTCCGCCATCCTCTCATCCCAGGATACCTGTCCGTGCATTCACTGCCTGTGCATTTCCTTCTTGCCCTTTCATTTGCCCAGCAGGTCTCCACTCAGCCATGCTGGTATCTTGCCTTCCTTACCAGATGTCTTACACCTGGGGATGAAGAACTCTGGCACTCTCTGGAAAGCGTTCTTAAAGATCTGCCAGCTCTGTTCTGCTCCGCCATCCTCGAAGGCAGTTTCCCAGGGGGTCCTATTGACTAACTCCCTGAAGAGCTGGAAGTCTGCTTTCCTAAAATTCAAGGTCCTGACTTTACTCTTCACCTGCCCCATGTCCCTCAGGACTGCGAACTCCACCAGAGCATGATCACTGCAGCCCACGCTGCCTCCAGTCTTGATGTCACCAATCTCACATGCGTTGGTGACCAACAGGTCCAGTATGGCGTCCCCTCTGATAGGGCTGTCTATTACCTTGCTTTAAGAAGTTATCCTCCAGGAGTCTCCTGGATTGCCTACAGCTCACAGTGTTACTTTTCCAGCAGATGTTGGGGTGGTTGAAGTCCCGCAGCAGGACAAGAGCCTGAGAGCACGATGCCTCCTCTAGATGGATTAAAAGGGCTTCATCAGTAGGCTCCCCTTGATCAGGCGTCCTGTAGTAGATACCAAGCATAAGGTTCCCTTTGTTGCCTCAGTCTCTGAATCTTACCAGTAAGTTTTCAACATGCTAGTTGAAAATTCTTCAGCAACAGTTCTCCATATCCACTTCTTGACATAGAGGGCAATGCCTCTGCCCTGTCTTTCTCTCCTGTCCCTTCTGAACAGCCTGTGACCATCAATAGCCACACTCCAGTCATGGGATTCATCCCACCAAGTTTCAGTAATGGCAACCAGGTCGTAGCTCTCTAACAGCATGGTGGCTTCCAGCTCCTCCTGTTTGTTGCCCATGCTGCATGCATTGGTGTAGAGGCACTTCAGCTGGGCTACTGGCTGTGTCACCTTCTTAGGGGAACACCCATTAGTTCCTTTGATGTCTTTCACTGGTGTTTGGCTCCATTACCTCAGGAGCCCCTGGCTCATCTCCGTAAGACTTCCAGTGTGCTGCAGTGTAGCCAGCACGTCTCAGAGCAACAGGCTGAGGGCCCTCGCTAGCATCCCGTCCCTCTAACCTTGCAGTGTCATCCCACAGCTTGTCACGGGAAAGCCTGATATTATCCCCCTCCCCCTTCAAGTCTAGTTTAAAGTACTGTCAATGAGCCCACCTAGCTTGTGAGCAAAGACCCTCTTCTCCCTTTGAGAAGGGTTAATCCCATCTGATGCTGGCAAGCCAGGTGCCATGTAGGCCATCCCATTATCAAATAACCCAAAATTGTCGCAGAAACACCAGTCACGGAGCTATGTATTAATAGACTGGACTCTTCTGTTTCTTTCTATGTCACTGCCTGCAACTGGAAAGAGAGAGGAAAAAAATAACCTGTGCACCAGATTTTCTTACCAACCGTCCCCATATCTCCTGATAATGTATTCAACTTGTATATGCCAGATTACGTAGAACAGTCATGTGCATCATACATAGATTTTATATTTGTTTTATATACCCATATATATTTGTATATACAGATTCAGGTGAGCATACATCTAAAGATGATGAATACTCCCTTACTTATTAACACTTAATTGAGCTTTTACTAATTCTAAGGCTAACTAAACAGCTATTTCCAAATCATCTGAGGCAAATCCTTTACTCTAAATCCATGTCCCACTGAATGCAGAGGAGGAAGCTGCAGCAGATGGCTACCTTTCTTTAGCAAAGGGCAGATCAGACAGCGTGTATTGTATGCCGTACAAATAATAAATAACCTACACTGAAGGTACAATATAGTTCAAGGTGACATTTATTGAATGTTTTGCCTCAATACTCAATACATGACAGAACATTAAAGAAAACCACAGAAAAGTTTCCAGTAGATTATAATTACTGGAAGGTCTGTACCATGCATATAAAAGTGTTAGCTTTTCCACTATCATCAAGATGTATGCATGGAAACACAAACCCAAATCATGGAAGACAAAGTACACGTTTCTCAAGCTATCTTTCCTCTCAGCACAGCACAAGTCTTAACACAGCCTCGAAATGCCATTTTCACTTCTTAAAACCAGAACATTTTGAAATTGTGATGGTGTGTTCCCATGAATAACTTTTAACGAATATTTAGTTTCTTGCACAATCAGATTTCCAGATTGAAAACCCTAAAACAACTCAACAAGGACTGGTTTGAAGATTGAGGGAGGCTCAAGAAAATATATACATATATTGAAATCTCCCTGAAACTTGATGTAACCCAGGCTCCTATCACACTTTGTTATTTTGAAAATTGCCAGAAGCCACCAATAAAATTAATCTGCTCGGATTTTTAATGTGTGCACCAATTCTACACAGATTTTATACTTGTTTTCAAATTAGTACTACAGACGCTGCTAAGGAACAAGATGGAAATGTACCTTGATACTCCAGGCAGAAGAGATTTGCGTGAGTAGTGAAAACACATTTATCAGATTTCCACATTTTATAGACCTGTCTATGCCATCCCTTGGAACCCAGCAGATAGTGTCCTCTCTGGAAAGCTGTTCAGCTGCTCTGATGATACAATGTATATCAGATGACATTTGCTCTTCCAGAACAGGAGAAGCTTATCTTCTTGAAATGTAATTTGACCACAGTAGGTGTTTGTAGTAATGACTGTTATTATATAGTATGTTAGGCAATTATTTTTAATATTAAATTTTTATCATTAAAAAATTGCTTTAAGTCTTCTATATGAGCACATATCTTTTAAATACAATTCTAAAATTAAGGATACCTGTCAAACTTACTAGGGATTTCTTCCTGAAACAGTGGAACTGTTATTTTTATCTGTCCATGTTTACAGAAATAGAAAAAAAAAAATCTATGTTTAATTAACATTAAGAAAGGCTCAGTGAGGTAGCTGTCACTTCCCCTCCCCCCCCGTTATAAAAAGTGTACTTCATTCTCATGACCTACATTAATTACATTTTGGTATTTACTTAAATTTTCTTCTCACATTACTGTCATACATGTATAAAACAAGCTTATTACCTCCACTCCCATAGATATTCCTGCAAACAAACGGTACCAGTAAAAGGGTCTGGAGGTGCAGAATTTAACATGCAGAATTCTGTGCCATTCCATGCCTGTTTCACCTCACCAGATCTGATGGTGAAGGATAAAATTTGTTGTGCATCAGAAAGGGACAACACTGAAAGCCAACATGCACAAAAACCCTCAACACAGACATTATCTTCTGCTTTCAACTGGGTTTGAAGGTGCTCATGGAAAATGACAGGACACTTTCCAGCTGTTGAATGACCGTGCATCACGAACAACTGCATGTGCATTTCAGATCTTCAAATTCTAATTTTAAACTTTGGACAGATTCTGGAATTAGATACATGGCTAAAATCTGTAGAGCAGAGACTTGATTCAGAGCACTATTAATTTCTCCTTGCACTTTTTATGTACTTATCTACAGTTCTGACACTTTATTAATTCCCAGATGTGTGAAACCAAAATGGAATTGCAACAGCCTCCCATAGAAGTAATTTTAGATATTGTTGGCCTTAAGCAAGGCTTAATTTCCCTTTTTTAGAAGGAACTTTTAAAAAGATACCATTTTCTCCCTGGTAAAACAAGAGGTCAAATGGTAGTGTTGAGTGAAAGTGCCACTTCGCTATGACAGATGAAGTGGAGCTTTTTTTGTGGGTCACAAAACCTCTTATTGAAGTAACCACTAGCAACAAGCCTACAGGAACCCACAGACACAAGATAATTCTCATTGTATAGAAATCCAAGTCCCACAAGATTCTCATCGCTGTATGACAAGATTGCTAGTGGTACACAGTATTTGTGGAATTACCCATATAAATTTATTTCCCAAGAGATCATATAAAAATTTAAAAACCCAGTATTGCTAAGTAATTTCACTACCACCTCTGTAGTGCCATTGCTTACCTAGAATACCTTAAAGGCAAAGAGAAACCCCAGATTTGCCCTTCTTTTACTAGCTTCACATCACTCTACTGCACATATTACATACAAAATGACAAAGTTTATCTGCCACCTCTAGTATTTTTTCTTAAAAATGTTAAGAGACTGATATGAATGTAATATTTAAATGACAATGACAGTTATTCTGTAAAAGAAAAAGACACTGTGTTTTGCTTGGTTTTAAGTCATGCTTCTATGCCTTCCTTAAAGCTATTTACATAAATACAAGTCACTTTTCCATCCCTATCTCATACTGAAACGAAAATTTTTATTTATGTCACAGCATCAATGCAGAAGACAATGGATAAGGTTAAGCTAGTTTCTGTTGTAGTGTTATCACTGAGCATATTAAGACAACTGTTAGTGGGTTTAACGAAGAATAACTGAACCTTGTCTTGTGAACCTGAAAGTTACACTTTCATAGAGAACAAGTGAAAGGTTTGCAGAACAGAGTCCCACTGTATTCCTAAAGCATCGTTCATATAAAATGGTGAAGGAATGACACAATGAACTGTTGAATCTTTGTCCCATTTGTTCCTCCTCATTCAAGAGAAATCTCTTGTCTAATTCATCGTGTGTCTTCAGTACAACTTTTGCTAGGTATAGCTAAGGATGGAGCTAGATGTACTGTTCCAACTGCAAGAACCCCCTGTTAAACACTGTTTCCCCAAGTTCATCAATACTATCTCCTGCGCAGAGGATATCATGTGCTAGAGTGACTCTAAACAGTTTCATCTACCTGGTTCTGTTGAAATGATCCAGGCTTACAAACAAGCAAACCAGAATTCTAGGAATAAGCAAATAATCCCACTTTTTGACAGCACTGAGTTAGAAAGCAGCTATACATGACGCTGACAGCAATAAAGGTGCAGTAATCAATGGCAGGAAACAAATTTTGGCAAGTTGAGTTCAAAGCCTAAGAGAGAACCACAGCTACAGAGCGCAAGGCCCTCTTTAGATGACTACTTCACAAGTCGAGCAAGTGAGAAAACTCTCTGCATGCAGAGTGTGCAATTTGCAAAGGGTCACAACTTGGTCAAATCGATACCAATTTTCACTGCAGCACTCAAAAAGGACTTCTCAATGAAGGATAGTTCCATGACAATTTTCAGCTTTCCACTACCAGCTGTTGCAACACACAAAAAAACCCTAAATGTTGTAGCCACGTGAAGCACCCCATTTATCTTCCTCCAAACACTGTTTCCCTTGGAGAGTTCCTCCAACTTTAAGTAATAGCTTCTGAGAAAGAAATAAGCCTGGAGGAAAAAAAAAAAATCTTCCTGAAAGGTAAACATAACAGGACTCTAACACGAGGTTGAAAAGAAACACTTATGTAACGTTAATTACAAGTACTCGTTACTCCTTTAGAGAGTTATGTCACACACAATGGATCAGGTCACTGTACTCTTGCTGCTGGAATGCAGTAGCCAGCAGACATTCCTTAACAACTATACAATCATTTCAGGACAAGTTGCAAAAAGAAAATGTGGATAGAAGAACACAGACCGCTGATTCCAGATGCAATACATTTGCTCAGGACACTGAAAGTCATTCTTGCCCTTGTGGAAATTTTTTTAATGAATTTGCAGGTTTTTGAGCTAGAAGAGATTGTCTATGCACTTCACACAGGACTTGATTTTGCTTCAGCAATTCCTACAGTTAAAGACATATAATGAAAGCGGGCTCTGTCATGTCTCCAGATTTAGAGAGAAGAACCTTAAAGTAATTCAGAATTATTCTAAAGATTCCTTCAGAAAATGCCACAGACTGCAAAACTACAAAGAATTCAACTCCATATCAGGGTGGCATAAAAGCCTGTTTATACAGACTTCTTGAAACTTTATTCTCTTTATTAAAAACAGCTTTAAAAAGGAGGTGACATGCAACTCCAGTAAACATACTAAGAAACCAGCTGGTATCTGGACAACTGATGCAACAAATCAGAATAGATGCAGAAGACAGACACAGTCCACTTTGCCACCGTAGAGAGTAAGTGTTCTCACTTAGACCTCTGTTTGGTTTTATATTATTGAGAACAAAAAGCCGCACTTGTTTGGAGTTGTAAGCGATTTTCCAATTGAAAACAACCCAGTAATTTCATTGTTTTCTCCCACTGAACCCCTTTACTGAAATTCTCCCTCTGCAAATACATTTTTTGTAAGGAAGCCAGAGAAAGAAACTATTCTACTTACAAGCTTACAAGGTTTGAGTTTTAACCAAAAAAAAAAAAAAGGCAAAAAAGCCCACCTGAAACTACTTTGGAGACACTTCCATCAATCAAATGTTACTAAAACAAATATGAAATAGAAAACCAAAAAGAAGAGATGGAATATGAAAATCAAATCCTCAGCAGAAATGTGGATGCTAACGAACACACTGCAGTTTCAGCAGAGAGGTCTGTGTACATGCAGAAACCCAATAGCTGTTTGCCTTCCTCTTTCAGGTGTGGATTGAGGCACACCCAGAACTTGATAAAAGTTAGTAAGTACTATCACTTATCCATATTTTGCCTGCCACCAGTTCACCCACTGGAGTAATTTCTCCAAAAGTGTAGTTAGTATCTTTTACAGGCAGTAAATAGACATTAGAAAAAATAAAGGAGAAACTTATTTTAAGAGAAGTGATTAGAAACAATATAAAATTTTATTAATTGATAAAGCCCCATTTTAAACTTTAAGAAGTTAAACCTGCTCTTAAGCAAATTGTTAAGTAGGTGTTGTCATAATATAAAGGGAAATACAGTAATACAAGAAATACTACCACCTGCCCCTCCCACCCGCCATCCAACAGACTCAAGAGGATTTTGATCCCAATTACACAGGTCCAGATCAGCCAACATTACAGTTCGCTGCTGTTCAATCATCTACCTTTCATTCTTCTGGCACCACTTGCTGAATAAAACCTACCATGCCACTGGAGCATGCTCTGACATATATAACAACTGCAGTCTTGACTGGTCAGAAGCTTACAGCAGTCACTCAAAGCAGACCAGATCCAGCTCTCCTCGGTCATCCATAATTATATCATTTTACAAAGCATTTTCATCTTTGTGTTCAATCATTCTTTATAGTCTTTCTTAACTAAACACATATGATAAATCACCCTTGATTGGTTTTCCTTCTCCCAAAAGAATATATTCAAGCTGGTTATTGTTAGTCTCCTGTTCTCTTTTTGAATCTTTTGAAAACACATTTTATATGTGTTTAGTAATTCAGTATTTTAAAATTTATTTTCTATAATCAATACCTATACACATCAGACTGTAATATCTACAGGAATGGTGTTTTCATTTTACCTTCTGCTGTCATTCTACTTCATTCCCCTGTGTTTAACCTTGAAACCCAAATGACAATGCTTCCTACATCACTGCCTGCAGACATTCACACTGAAGCTGGAGGAGCTGAAGTATCAGTGCCTGACAGGGTTTGCTCTTTGATCAGCTCAGGTGGTACAAAGCCAGCTGGCTGCATTTATTCTGTTGCCCAGGGAACAACAACTGAAGTGTATACTTCCTAAATCTGCACAGGAGGCCCTTCTGCAGCATTGCCACAGCAGCTCTTGCTGTGCAAGGCTGAAGTGGTGAAGCTGCTATAGCTACGGCCCAGCTGGTGCCCATTAATGCTCTCGGTATGACAGGAATAAGCAGCTAGTGTTCAGAAGCCTCCTTCTTACCATTAGGAAACGGAGTTATCACTCTTCCTTATTAATGAATGTAAACATCCTTCTCCTAGTTTAATAAAATGAAGAAATAAAACCCAAATTATCCAAGTATGCATCTTTTTTAAAAGAATAATCTTGTTGCCTTTTTAGTCAATTCATAAGAGATAAACGATATTCTACTTATTTGACAACATGTTCTTCACAGGCAAAACAAGAGGGGGAAAAACAACACACCATTCTTTTTCTGGGTTAAGAATTTAATCTTTTGTGCTAAAAGCCTCCGTAGTCTTTCATTTCACATTTTTCTGAAATACATGGGGCAAAATATATGTCGGAA
The DNA here is from genome assembly GCF_000687285.1 of Phaethon lepturus. NCBI lineage: Eukaryota > Metazoa > Chordata > Aves > Phaethontiformes > Phaethontidae > Phaethon > Phaethon lepturus. Next base: position 6,375 of record NW_010528337.1, on the reverse strand, counting down.
TAAAGAGCTGTAGGCAGTTTAGTTTTTCTTTCCATCACTTAAATACACTTTTTAGCTACCAAAAGACAGCCTTTGATTTTTGAAAAATATAAACACAGAAACAGGGCAGAAATATAACATAGTAGCTCACTGTTTTCAGCACAGCTTCTATGTTTTCAAGTGGAGCTGAAAGTAGAAATACTTAGTAGAAGAACAGTAGTATGCAACAGTCCAGACATAGTCATGCACAAGACATCTTCCATACTTAGCTGTTGCCTCATTACTCCAACATGTGGAAAGTACTGCGTAAACAGCAGCCTTCTTGTTAGCATGCAGATCATAGGTGACCATAAATTCACATTTACCGCACACCAATACAACACAGATATGACTTAGGTCTCTAGACAACATGCTCCCACATTTGCATTGTATATACAGATGTCTAAGGAGGTTTTAAAAAAACTCACATGCTGAACAATAACAGAGAGAGAATGATCTAAGGCTGTGCGAAGCGGTGGGGTATGACATGGAGAAACAGGTAAACCCATCATGTCCTATGGAAATGGGAGACAGAACCTGCAGAAAGCACGCAGTCAGCAGGCTAAAAAATTGGAAAAGGCATAAATTCACTTTCTTATAGTCTGATGTTTCTTATGCTCTCCAGAGGTGATTTGAGACAATGTTCCAGCACATACCTTTTTTGGCGGATATGCTCCGCAGATATATATCTATTTGAGGGAGCTCAAAATTTACTGACTGCATTTCTGGAACTCTGCCATATAGGGACAGCTCAAGTGAAGGACTGCAACCACTGCTATATTGATGAGCTGAACTTTACTCTTCAGGCAGAATTTGGCTGCAACACTGTAAAAGCTTCTTAGCAGCACAAACAGGCATACTTTCTTTCTGACACTTCACATGATCAGATCTCATAACTCACAACAATGACTTAAGGCTTGTTTGATACCTCAGATATAACTCTCTAGGTATTTTATCAGAGTAGAAAAGAATGGGGAAACTAGCACTAACTACAGCTTTTGTTTGTTTGCAATAATCTTCCTGCTATTATTACCACCAACACACTGTAACTGCAACAGTGGGAGCCATACAAGAAGCAAGGTATCAGCTGGCTGTATAAGAAGCGTTGTGAGATTTAATCCTGTGCTGAGGAGAGCTTCACCATACACCAATAAAAGCCAATGAACCAAATTTACATGTTGTCTTCCATCATCACTACTGCTAGTGAAGCTTAACACCATTATCAACATTGATACCTTTACACATAAAAAAAAAGGCAAAGAGAAAGCAGGAGTCTCATGGAACTACTCACTTCCATCACCAAAGACATGGCAGCTGTCAGTTAAGGAGGGCTATATGACAGCAATGCATTAAGATTCCCTCTTGATGTTTCATGAGGTATTAAAACACTATACTCCTGAACAAGTTAATGGGAACTGCAAACCACTTATCCTCCCATCGAATCAGGCCCTCACTAGGCAGTTGCATATTCAGTGTTCTATTTAAATAACATTTAGCATTCCCTCTCTACTCCATAGGCGTTCCAAAGACTAATATAATGACTTGATAGTTGCTGGAAATCTACTTCAAGCAGGACAAATGTCACTACATCCAACGTGAGCAGTTTATGTGGCTGCTCCAAGTTCACTGGACCAAGTTCTAACCACTAACTTGATCTGAAAAGGTAGGTTCACTACCCCTTATACCAGGGTATAAGGTAGGTTCACTACCCCTTATACTACCTACCTTGGGTAGTCTTCCCTTTGTACTTTCCCCTCAATAGAAACCCAAATGTGTGGCCACTATAAACACACACAAACTTTCTTCCAGAAATTACTTGTGATTCAGAATTTAGATCTCCAAGTCATAATCTGCATATATCTTTACATTATCTGGCCAATTTGGGTAGCTAACTTCCAGATGTACTCACACATCAAGCACAAGTAGTTCATGAAAGAAAATAATTACAAACTATTAGTAGCTAAATATAGTATCATTTGATTTGCTGTTCATCAGGTCAGATACAAATGCTACAATAAGGAAGCTGGTTTTACTAACACAAGAAATGTGACTCGTGGCCTTTTTTCTAGTTGAATTCTACTTACCTGATGCCTCAAGATATCAACAGCTAGTACATCCAGAAAGTCCAGAGAAAGAATAAAAATAAATATTGCCCTATGCTAGTCAGCAGTTTTCTCAACTTGAGGCATTCAAACAGGACATGATGTTAGTCGGCTGCCAACTACTATACAGTTCTCCTCATCTGTTTACAGTTCAGAAGTGCTCCTAGGAGAGAAATGCCACCGTAGGGGTTTTTTACTGAGTGAAGAAAAACATACAGCTCTTCCCTAAAAAAGCTTAAAATCTAAAAAGAAAAACCATGAAAATATAACTAAATAAAACCAAACCCCTAAAAGTCCTGGTGTTTTTTTTTTTTTTTTAAGCCCTAAGCCATCCCATGGTCAAATCTTCAGCTCAGAGATGAGATACAATTTCTTCACTAGTACTGACCGAATGTGCCTTATGTTTACTCCAAATGCACAATCTTATTGGGATGTACAATCTCACTGGGATCACAGAGGCATGGATCAACACTGGCTCTTTAGGAAGGACAGATAAGGAAGGTGAAAGAGAGAATTGTCCTTTATGAACAACAGCAACCACAATGTACATAATTAAGCAGCGATGGATAAGAACCAGCTGAGATCATCTGACTTAGAACTATAAGGTAGACCAATGTGGCAACATTGCAGTGCATACCTGCTACAGGAAGGATGAAGTAAAAGATAAGATGACCTTCAGACAACAAGAAGTTGCTTCGTAGGTCCTGGTCCTCATGTGAGACTTTAACCACCTCAGTGTCTACTGAAAGGAAATTCAGCTGGATACAGGAGATTTCTGCAATGCATTGATAAGAAGTATCTAACGCTGGTGATCAATGAAACAACAACAGAGAAGTGTTCCACTGGACCTCACAGTTACAAATATCAAAGAACTGGACAGAGACGTAAAGGTTGGGGCAAGCCTGGGCTACAAAGATAATCGCATGGAGTAGTTCATCTTGTTCTCTGATGTGAAGGAACAAGGCAAACAGCAAAAATCACACATCGCCCTGGGCTTCAGGAGAACAGACTTTGATCTGGTCAGAGATCAGCTTTGAAGAATCCAATGGAAGACAGTCATGGAGAGAAAAGGGATCTCCTACCAGGAGAGGGTTAATTTTCAAGGTTTATCTCCTCCAAGCTCAAGAATGGTCCATCCAGATGAGTAGGAAGTGAAACAGAAAACAGCAGGAGGCTTGCATAGGTGAACAAGGGGTTCCTGACTAAGTTCAGGAGATGAAGTTCAACAAGAAGGGCTTCTACAGATATATCAGCAGCTAAGGGAAGACTAGAGAAAATGGGGGCCCATTGCTGAATGGGGCAGGGGATCTGATGACAGAAAACACTGAAAAGTCAAAAGTACTGAATGTTTTCTTCATCCTGGTTTTTAACACCCTCAGGATTCAGGGACCCCAGGCCCCCAAGACCACTGGGAAAGTTTAGAGCAATAAAGACTCACTCTCCACAGCACAGCATTAAGCTAGGGAATATTGAAACAAATGGGACCTAAGTGGATGCATCCACAAGAGCTGAGGAAGTTGGCCAATGTAACTATGAGGCCAACTTCAATTATCTTTGAAAGATCATGGTGATGGGGAAAGGTTCCTGAGGACTCTAAGAAAGTAAATGCCATTCCTATCTTTACAATGGGCAGGAAGGAGGATCTACATGCTTATCAGCCTCCCCTCAGTCCCTAGGAAGGCGACAGATTAAGTGAACCTGGAAAACATTTCCACGTATAAGGTGACTGGGAATACTCAGCACAGATTTATGACGGGGACATCATGCCTGACTAATATGATTGTGTTCTGCAATACAAATTAAATCAAAAATACAGGCTTGGTAAACATTAGGAGAGTAGTTGATGTTGTTTATCTTCACTTTAACAAGCATTTGGTACAATCTCACATAACATGCTCAAGACAAGCTGATGAAGTACAAGCTACACATAAATGGACAATGTGGTGGGTTGAAAAGTGGCTGAACTGTCATTCTCAAAGAGTTGTGATCATGGCATGAAATCCATCTGGAGACTAGTCACTACTGGCATATCCCAGGGGCTGACAGTGGGGCCAATACTGTTTTGGTATCTTCATTAATGACCTCAAGGAACCTCAGAGGGACTTCAACAGCCTGTAGAAATGGACCAACAGGAACCTCATGAAGTTCAACAATGTGAAACACAGGCCTTGCACCTACGGAAGAATAATCCCATTCTCCAGTACACACTTGGGGGCTGATAAGCTAGAGAACAGCTCTGCAGAAAAGGCCTTGGGGGTCCTGGTGGCAAAAATTTGAACATAAGCCAGGCACACCCTTGCAGCAAAGAAAGCCAACAACCTCCTGGGCTCTATTAGACAGATCACCACCATCAGGTCAAGGGAAATGATCCTTCCCCTCTACCAGCACTGGGCAGAGCACACATGGAATGCTGCATCCAGTTCTGGGCTCCCCTGTACAAGAGAAACATAGACTTACTGGAGCAACTGCAGGTAAGGGCCACAGAGATGATGATGATGATAGGATTGGAGGCTCAATAAGAGAAGGCACAGGGTGAGTCTTATTAATGCGAACAAATAATGATGTTGGGAAGTAAAGAAGACAGAGTGAAACTTTCACAGTAGCACCCAGTGACAGGTAGGCACCAATTAAAATAAAGGAAACTGCCACTGAGGCATAAGAAGAAAACATATTAGGCCCTGAAAAACCTGGTCTGGTATCATTGCTGATTCTGCTTCAGGTAGGAGGTTGAACTCTAGTTCAACACCCCTGACATTCATCCTATGATTCTTAAAGAGTGGAGAAGTGCTGTTAGTCTACTAGATGGCACATTCACCCACAATGGACATCATAAAACTATGCTGAGCTGCAAAACAGTCTTCACAATGCCAGAAAAGGCATACAAACATTAACCTCAAATTCTCATACTCCCTGTAGCTACCTGTCACTCCTGTAGCTACAGTAGCAGAAAGATCTGCAATGGTTCTTCATTTTTTTTTGTCTAATGGTCAGAATGTTGCTTGTTTGATGACACATGCAGTCAATACAATCTCAGTTTCCTTTTAAAAAACACTCACACAAGTTAAGAGAATTAAGGTTGCAAACTATCACCTAAAAATTAGGAAAAAAACATCAAATTATAATAGTCTTCAAACCATTTTAACATTTTCACATAAGCACTGTAGACAATAGAATACACTACACATTTAGTGTTATCAAATGACTAGATCAAACTCTAGATTTACTATTGTATCAAAAAATTATCAAATGGCTAAATATTTAAGACATGGTTAGGACTTGAATTGTGGTGTTGACATAAATCAGCAGGAGAAGAAAAAAAAAATCTTTAATGTTCTTTTAAAAGAAGTCTATCAAGTAAATGACTGTCCTTCAACCTCTCCAGCTTTCCAAGAAAGAGAAAGCTAACGTAGGCTATCTTTCCATGGTAGAAGGCAGGCCACAGAAAAGGGAAAGCAAAACATGTGAATGTCTTGACACTTACTGGAATGAACTTGCGCAGTATACTTGGTTTCACTTGCATGATTCAGGAATAACTCTGAAGTCTAATACAAAGCAGAGAAAAGCAAGCTTCTAAATTTCACTTATTTAACAAGCTAGCTGGACAAGAATGCCTAAACACATACTATAAGACCTTATGCGTATCTGCAAAATGTTATTTACTGCAACAATAGCATTGACTGGAGATGGAGAAAGAACACATTTTCTTTCAGTTCATTATACTATTTCAGTATTTGAAAATTTTGAGTTAAAAAGCTATTTGGAACTGCAGAAGGAAAACAGTTTTTCTTGTTCTAATCTCAAAAAAAGGTGGGGGAGAATGAAATCGTCTAATGCTGAAAGCTAGAGCAGCATGATAATTCAACAGATTCTCTCCCAGTGACAGTTCTAATTCAGAAGCATTTTATCCACTTTCTGTATTTTAGAAGCACTCTTTTCAATATCACGACCATCCTGTAATACTTCAATTTCAGTCATTTTCTCTCCTCCCTCTTCTTTCTGACATTAGTTCTATTTTGCTTCATAGCACAAATGTTACAATTATCCTGGTAACAGTTGTCAAATAAAGATGAAATTTTAAATGAAGGGATAACAAGCATCTGTCCTTCAAGTTAATTATATTATATACACTCCCCCAGTTCTTACACTTTTCCCTATGTATTTGATCTTATACACTGTCTGAGACACTACTGAGCTTGACTCCTACAGCAGCCTTTCACATGAATAAGATAATCACAGAATCACTAAGGTTGGAAAG
>NW_010528336.1:0-8519 GCF_000687285.1 Phaethon lepturus | reverse complement strand
GCACCGCTTCAGAGCACCCAGCCCAGCCGCCTCCGAGGCGCATCCCCGCTGGGCCTAGCCGGGCGGCAGGGGGAAGGGGGCGTCGATGGGGGTCTCAGCCTCACGACTCCAGGCCGCAGTCCTACGTCGGCAGTGCGGACCCCAGCCCGCGCTTCCGCTCGAGAGGGCTAAATTTCGCTCTGCACACCGCTGTGCCTGGCAGCCCCGGCCTCCCCCCCGGTTTCTGTGCGACCACAACCACAGACGCGCTGTCGACGCCTCCAGACAAGAGAGAACAGGCCCCAGCCTGTGCAACTTCTTCATTAGTGCTGCTTGAAGCCATAATTAGATAATATGAGAGGGTTTTCCTCTTGCCAGCAGACAGACTTAATGTACAAAATCTGAAGTAATAATTTTAAGTATATTGCAGCTCATCTGTAAACAGGATAAGGCTCGGTTTTTTCTGCACAGAAGGAACAGAGCCCATTAGGCAGAACACAGAAAGAGTAGATATAAAGGTGGGTAACTGTATAATAGCTCTGTTTATCCTTAAAATAAATGCAAACTCTAATGACATTCCATTATTTAACATGTTTCTGTATCTCTCTAAAATCCCAGAGGTATCTTTTCCGTTTCTCTACCATATTTTTCTGGTTTAAAAGCAGATGACTAATTATGCTTCTATAAACTTTGTATTCCTTTGAAACGGTAATCACTTACTTCGTCAGACTTTTCCTATTATGGTGCATTTTCAGAGCACTTAAACTATCACTCATTAGTGAAACAAAACAGGAAGCCGATTTGACGGCCGTGATGAGACCACAAGTGGTCTCAAACTAAAAATGATGTGTATCAGATGAAGATTCTTCTTGAAAGCTGGACCACTGTCTCTGCTTCCAGCACCGGTACTGCCGCATGGAGGAACTATTCAGTCAGCCTCCGCTGCTTTACACTAAGAGTTAAAATATTAACGTTTGGGGTGCCTTTCCCTTCTGTTGGTGGAGGGTTGGAAGCACTGCCAAGCCACTGAGTGTAAAGCTATGCTTTTTGTCTCCGTTGTGGACAAAGACAGGGAAGAAGGAATTAGCCCACCTACTAAGTAATTATTTATCTTTTGTTATTTTGATTTCTTTCAAAATCAAAGAGTTACTCCTGGCAGACAAACTTTTATTCATAATGGAAATCATACAGCTGGAAAGAGTACGTGCAGGGCAGCATGAGCTTTTGCATTTACTTGCCCCAGTGGTCTTCAAACCTGATTTGCTCCCGTTTTTGCTATTTTGGACTCCTGGAGCATGGGCTTTCTGATAAACTAAACTTGAGATATCCTAATGCGCTCTACCTCGTGAGACTCGAAAGACAAAACCAGCCTGATTCGCTCTCGGTCTTCCTCTGCTGGAATAATCCACACCAGCAAGCCCAAGATCTTCATCTGCTGGAATCCACATCAGCAAGCCCAACGGCAGGAGCTTGCCTAAAATCGCCAGGGGATGGCTGGCACGGGGCTCTGCAAGGAAACCCGCGACATGGACCTACCCTCCTCTCTCAGGCATGCAAAGCTAGCTTGCTCAGCGAGCCTGGCTCTCCAAGCAGCATCCAGGGCCGAGTGAGATAAGGCCATGCCGCAGCACAGAAAGGTAGAGGCGGGGAGAACACCCACCCGACCAAACTGCGGTTCCTCCCCGCTGGGAGAAGCAGTGGGAGGCGCGGAGGCACTGACCTGACTCAGCCTCTCCCAGAGGAGCTCCTTCCTCGGCTCCTTACCAGGAGCGTAGTGGGTGGATGTGACTTTTTACTGGCCTTGACTTGGTGACACGAACTGCAAGCTGGATTGACACCAGAATACAGAAACTTGAAATTACTTCCACATTTAAACTGTATGATAGAGAGTTAAGACATGTTCAGTGTGCAATCAGCACATGCCAAATTATTTTGGGAAGTGTAAAAATGCATGTTGTTAATATTGAACAAACGATCATCTGTGGATGATGGGGTCTTCACCTTCTGTTCCCAATAAATCTTCCTTTCGTGAGACTAGTGTTGCTTCCACTGTCTTGAAACAGGCAAAATGTCAGCTGAGTTCAGCTGAGCCCTGAATCGAGACTGCAGACTTGGCTTGATGTTCACAAACCGCCTGATGCCAGCAGGCGAAATTAAAGAGAACAGTGAAAATACCCACAACGTGCAGGTGAAACCCCCACTGGTATCAAATAAAGTGTAAGTAAGAAGTCAGAGCAACAAAGAAGGTGGATGCATCTCACGCTGGAAGTAAAACATCTTTCTCCCTTCTGTTTCTCTTGAGTGGATTATATTTCTTTGCAAAGGACACAGTTTATTTTTGTCTGCCCCTCCTTTTGTGGTGGTTTCTTAAGTTATAACCACCTTTGTTAACTTCTTGTCATCCTGAACATTCCCAACAGGTACTGTAGAGATCCAATTAACCACTCCTCTGTATAGGCTGGAGAAAGGCTTCATTGCACTCCAGCTGAGGTCATTGGCAATTTTGCCCTACACTTCCCTCAACAGAGCTCTCCTACATAAAACAGGGCCTGACTTGAGTTTGAGAGCTTTGCCACCCGAAGAAGTACCCACCTGCCCTTTCCTAACACGCGGCCGTGCAGTCCCCAGGGTAGAGCTTCCCTGCAGTCCAGCTCGGAGCCGGAGGCCGCCCCTGCGGCGCAGCTACTCCGCTCTGCTGCGTTCTGGTTCGGAGTCTAGGAAAGGCATCCCAGGTATCCTCTGCATAACCCCCTTCTGCTGAGATGACAAACTGAGAATCAGTATTCTCTAGGACAACGGCACGGATACTTACCCCCGTATTAGAGCAGCCGGAACCATTTAACAGTTTTGGGGGACCCTGAAGTTTGCCAGCAATTCACAATTTTCCATTTTGATTTTTTCTTGGATTTATTGCGCATTCTTAACCATTATTGTTTTTAAAGGCTTAAATGATAACAGTATTTAAACAGCTTTCTTTTTTTCTTCCTTGACGTCTCCCAGCATTAGCAGTGAACAGGATGTATGACTGTGAAACTAATACAGTTATCAAAGGAAATTACAGCGTTTGCTGTTCAGGGGGATGCTCCAGTGAGGGTTTATGCTCATCCAATGATGCTCCAATTCTGGCTAGCAATGCCAGGTAGTAGTGATGGAAAATATTCGGTAGGTGTGCACTTAGCACGGACTTCCTAGAGAGATAAGGAGGTTTCTTTATTAAAACAGATGTTTCTTACTAATAAAATTCAATTAGCATGCCAGCCTTGACTTCAGGCACATTTTAAAGGAAGTGTCAATTTAATAATCACTCTTCAGTTTGAAATGTCATCCCTACTCTGATTACAAGTAAACTCTGTAACAACTATAATTAAGAGAGTTCAGAGAAAGGGAGTTAGCTTGCAGTTCTCTGTTTTGCCTGCACTGTATGATTTGCAGCATGATGCGGAGTCCAGTTATCCCCTTTCCTGCAGGTCCTGCATTTTGCCCCCTTAAGCCAGTGAGTAAAACAGTGGGGGTCATAGTTTAAGAGAGAAAAGATTTATGGTAATACAAAATATTAACAACTACCAGAAAGAGCGGTAGCAGGCTGGATCAGCATAAGCTGGTAACAGCACACGAGTGCCTGGGGAAATCCAGTTGGACAGGAGAGAGGGATTAACCCAGAGAAACACTCACCGCTCTAATGCCCGTATGCATCCTCACCGGGAGGTGTGAGGGAAATGGCTCTATGGAGAACTGTTAAATTCTTCTTCTCGAAGAGCAGTGAGGAAAAAGGGTGCCCAGGGCCTGAGGATAAGAGAAAATTCAGACTGCGCAGCGTTAGTGGTGATGGCAAAGGTGCAGCAATGGTGTATTTATGAGTATGGCGGAGGCAAGGATGAACAGGGAATATTCATACCTATACCTGTCCATACCTATTAATGTAGAATCATAGAATATCTCAAGTTGGAAGGAACCCATAAGGATCATCGAGTCCAACTCCCTGCTCCTCACAGGACTACCTAACACTACACCATATGACCAAGAGCGTAGCAGCTCCTAGAAGAGACTCGCAGTCTCTTGTGTGCTCTGTCAACACTCGTACAGCTGTTTGTGCCAATAAAATTGTATGGAAGCAGGAACTAGAAGTAAGAAGATGTGTGCCTCAGTACGTTAGCAGTGTGGCCTTCAAAGGCCAGATCACGCTGAAGGAAGAAATCACCTCCATGTCCCAAACAGAAGAGCGTTTTGGGGAATTGTCCTGGTTTCAGCTGGGATGGGGTTCTTTTTTCTTCCTGATAGCTGGTATAGTGCTGCGCTTTGGAGTTGGTATGAGAATAATGTTGATAACACACTGCAGTTTTTAGTTGTGGCTAAGCAGTTGTAGTGCTTATACTAGGTCAAGGACTTTTAAGATTTCCATGATCTGCCAGTGGGGAGGTGCACAACGAGCTGGGAGGGGACACAGCCAGGACAGCTGACCCAGACTGGCCAAAGAGATATTCCCTACCATATAACCTCATGCCCAGTACACATACTGGAGTTGGCCGGGGAGCGGGAAGCGCTGCTTGGGGACAGGCTGTCAATCACTGGGTGGTGAGCAATTGCTGCACTGGGCATCACTTGTCCTTGTCCATTCCTTTGTCACTATTGTTATTACTATTGTTATCATTGTTGTTTCCTCCTCTCTTGCTGCCCTATTAAACTGTTTTTATCTCAACCCATGAGGTTGTTTTTGGATTCTCTCCCCCATCCCACTTAGGGGGGGAGTGAGCGAGCGGCTGTGTGGTGCTTAATTGCTGGCTGGGGCTAAACACGACAGGAACATAAAACATTGTCAAAAGCTGAATTACCAACCTTTTGCCTAAGCCATTCAAACCCAGGGACTCTCTTCAGAGAAAGTTATTTCCCAGCTAAAATCCTAATGTCCCGTGTTTTGGACATGATCTTACTATTTTGAAACCAACTGGCAGGGCTGAGAGTCCTAAATGAGCAGGTCCAGACTTGCAGTGAACAGCCCTGACCATGCTACTTTCCTGCCTTACGGGCTCTTACCTTCAATGTGGCCTTGGTGTGATCAATGAATGTCACTGTCGGGTCTAAGTGCAGAATGACAGCTGAACCTGGAAGGGAGTTTCTGAACAAGGATACTTTTTGCTAGCCTAAGTGGGTACAGGTCTGGTAATGCTCTGTCTGTGACATCTTTGCTGAGAATAAGTATGCAATATACTTAGCTGGGGCTAGCATCAGTGATGACAGACACCACATTATGGTCAAAAGGCCACAACTTCATTAATATGATGCCTAAAGGCATCCTCCTGACAGCCGTGGAAAGAGGAGGAAATGACAATAGCCTACAGCACTCATCAGCCTCTCCTCCCTTGCTGGCACTGCTGAACAAGACATACTGCAGCCGGCCAGAACAGCCCTGCCAAGCCCGCTGAGATTGCCTAATCCCATCTCTCTGCTTCCTGCAGCTCGCTGCAGCAGGGAACCAGATTCCTTCTGCCCTGCCAATGATCCTGCCCGCTACCTCCACCCGCAGGAACATCCCCCAGCTGATGCGGCTGTAGAACCACACCTCGGTAAGGACAGCAGCCACAAACACAAGCCAGGAGATGACAGCTGTGGTATGGGGGTGAGACGCTGCACAGCAGCTACTCTGGGTTATGAACAGGTGCCTGCCCAAGAGCACTGGTGAGATGTCAAGCAGGACCTTTCTTGTACCCTTTCTGCCCACTCTTCCACCCCCATATAGTATGCGTCTCTACCGCAAACCATGGTGCAGCCTTTCATTGCCATGGGTGAAAGCCAATGCCATCCACAGCAGCACCCCAACCTAAATTTACCGCAACCAGCGCAGGGAACAGAGCTCACACACATGCGAGAAAGCTTAACAGTCCAACAGGAGGCTTTTCCTGCTGTGAAGAAATCTATGAGGAACTGTTCCACATACTTATGTCTGTTCATGACTGATACTCTCCCTGACGTGTCTCACTCTCCGAGGTCTGTAAGTGCTTCTCGAAATCTAGCAACGCGGAAGGTTTGTCCAGGCTGACATGTTCACAGATTAATACCCTGGGGAATACTCTTGAGATTTACCTTCAGCCCAGGGAAGCTATCCTCCCTGGGCTGCCCCTGCAGTCAGTGCAGAGGGACAGGCCCCTCTGAGGGGCACTTCAGAGCTGAGGCTCAACTTTAAGCAGTCAAAATCCCACATGGGAGAATTTTTTCCTCTCCTTCGGCTACATAGAGAGCCTCCAGAGACCCGTCCCCTGGGGCTGAGGTTAACCTTTGGGACCACTGCCCACTTACTATGTCTTCTACTGAACAGACACGCCAAGAGCAACCCCGGGGTCAGCCGAGAACGTGCTGAATTTGGTTGCACCACCTGATATTACTGATGGGAAACATGTAGTAGGTGTGTGACTGGGGCAAGGCGTTGCCTGACGCCCCAGTGCCCGCAATGATAGGAGCTGTATTCTGACCAAAGGAAACCGAGATGTCATCTCCATCTGCCTGGTGGAAAGTGCCGGTGCCCTGTACCCAAGCTGTGTACAGAATCTTGCTCTGTTTGCGATGAAAAACTAAGAACAATGTAATCATCTACACTCATGGAGGGAAGGACAGAAATGCCATGAGATCTCCAAAATGAAGATACGCTCCCTATGCTGGAGATGCACAGACTTGGCAGGACCTGCCTCCTTTAAATAAGCGTGGCTTTGGCACTGTGTGCATCTTGTGCTGCTACATAGAGAAGTCACACAATTCTCATGGGACTAGGAGTGTCCCTAAAGTGAGCGGTACCTTTCCAGGCCTGGGACAAAGAGAGAGACCACAGAGCCTATGGTAATGCAGAGTAGTAATAACACACTGGGAGAAGTAGAGGAAGAGCAAGTGCTGGCTTCTCTTAGTAGCTTTGCTGAGGGTGAGTAGGGATACGCTGCAGGAACCAAGGCATTGTTTTTAAGGGAACGAAGAGATCTGCAGAGCTCCTGTCCTGCCTGAGCTGTTCAGACATGACATGCAGCTGGGGAGCCTGTGGTAAGGCGCAATCTAAAATCCTGCCTCTTGCAGCTTTTACCTTTTATGAATGGCCCAGTCCAGCGGCTCATGGGGCGCTGGAGAGAGGCAGGACGAGTGCCTGTGCTGCTTTCCTCACAGGTAGCTCCTGCCCCTGCCTGGTGAGTGCTGTAATGCTGTTTCCAGCAGCGTTGACTCCTGTGGTCCTTCCCTTGTGATCCCACAGCAGTTTGGACAGCTGCTGCTCTTCCTGTAGCGTTAAAACTTAACCACTCCTTCCCCCTTTATGAATCTCAAGTGAAATATTAAGATACCTTTCAGTGGCTTATAAATAACGTGCCATGACCCCCACAGGGGGGAAGAGCAGTACCATCCGTGCTCCATTACCAGGGCAAAAGCCACCCTGCTGCAGAAGAAATGCAGGAGTATGGGGTACAAATGCCCCGGTGGTTTTAACAGCTGCTCCACTTGTGTCCAAGAAACCACGTTACTGCTGCTCAAGCACTGCCCCTGGGTCTGTGACAGCTCTCAGCCCCCTGCCCACTCTCACGGGGTCGCACCCGAACTGCAGGCCCCCCAGGAGGCGTGGGGAGGTGGCGCTGGGACTGGGGCAGGCAGCGCAGGCTCTGTGCCCTCCTCCCGCTCCGAGCACAGGGCCGGGGCTGCCCATTTGAAACTGAGTTAGGAACCTGATGCTAAAACATGCTAACTCTGCTCGGTGCTGTGTTCTCCTTCCAGAGGCACAGCGTGAAGGCACAGGAATCGTCCATGCCAAAAGCCAGCAGCGGGGCCAGCAAGGTTTATCAGCTCAGACTTTGAGCGCTGTGAAAGGAACTGTATCCACCCTCCGGACCTAAGCTTGTCACAGGAGCAGGTCGCTGTGCCCGCAGAACCTGAGGTGTGCGTACCATGGGGCTGGCGGCGACGCTGCCTCTGGCATAGATATCTGCAACTCAGACTATTTGTCCAGAGGTAATTGAAAGCTGAGTGTATGTGGTCATGTAATGACAGACTGCAAGGATGCAAGGATGACAAGTTAAGGTTAAGTGGGCAAACTTAAGCTAACGTTTCCTAACTGTGGAATGCTTGCCTTTGCCGCCGCTCGGCTCTCCTTTTACGGTAGCTCTTTCTGTGGTATCTGTTCTGCGTATTTACCACTAATAATTTACAGTTTACATTCAGATTTCATGCCTGCTCATTAGGCATGTCCAACTTTCAGGAGTGTATGTAAGCAAGCTCGGCTGCCTTGCGTCCGAAACAGCACTCCTTGTCTGACTGGAACCCAGTTTTCCCCAACATCTCCTAAGAAGCCGGGTGCCCAAGTGCATCCACCTGACTTTGGAGGGTGCCCCGAGAGGTGACACCACCAGTGGGCTGGCACCAGCCTCCTGCTGCGCTCGGGCCTTGCTGACCTGGGTTCCCTTTCGCTCCTCTCGGCATCTTATCCTTACTCTTCTTCTTCTTTGCACCTGAGCAAGAGGAGAGACAGGCTGGGGTGGGGGGACGCAGGGGGAAAGCGGTCTCCCGGGCCGGGCCGCGGT
>NW_010528335.1:17314-20997 GCF_000687285.1 Phaethon lepturus | reverse complement strand
ACAAATCCTACAGCTTGAACCTGGTTTAAAAAAAAAATTAATCAAAGCCCTATCGCAACTGCTGCTCGCTGCCTCCGCTGCCCTCTCGTGCCCCCGGCTGAAGAAGTTTCGTGAATGTGTTTTATTGGTCTTTCTGTTCCTTAACTCCCAAATTATCTTTTTCTAAGAGGGTTTTTTGTGTCCTTGTCTTCCAGCTACCAAGCGAGAGAAGCAGCCGGGCAAGCGGAGGAGCCAGTAAGTTGCCTTTCACAATCGCGGTTCTCCCCCACGCAGCTGACCCGGGGTGAGACCCTGGCCCCAGCCAGACCCGCTCCATGCCTCACAGCTAAAATCCGGGTTTACATAAAATAAAATAATCCCGGAATGAGGCGTGCGGGGTGGCATACCCCCACCCAGGGCGCTGCTGAAGGGGTAATGACTTTACAACGAATAATCCAAAACTAAACTGAAGCTCTGACCGTGATGCCTGTGAGTCATTAACTACTTGGGAAAAGGTCTGGGAGAATCGAAAGGGCAAGTCCTCATCCCGTCCCATCGTGCCCCGAGATGAGGTAGAGCAGTTGGTAACTCCTTAAACCAGACCCTGCCCTCGGCTGGACCCTGTGCCAGAGCAACCACCGACCCGCAGCATAAGCAACGAAGGAAATGCGCCGTATGCGCAGGCACACCCCCTTATTTCCTTCAGCAACAGACAAACCACAGCTAAATGATAGAAAGAAAAAAAAAAAAAAACAAACCAAACCCAGCCTGTAACCTTCGATCTAGGAGCAAACGTGGTGCGAAGGGGCTCTGTGAAGGCCCGGGGGGTCGGGGTGTTTGCTTCTGCCCCGCTTGCCCGGGACCTGGGGAAAGGCTTCGGTGTGGTCCGTCGCAGCCCGATGGAAAAGCCAGCGTGGGCTCCATCCCCCACGGGCTCGTACTGAATCGTCCCGACTTCTCAAAATTTATACCTGGAGTAGATGGTTTGACTCCAGACTCGTGGTGCTCTGTGCTCTCTTCAGAGATCTGTTGCGGCATACTTGGGGCTTTTTGCAAGCAAAGTGGTTTAACTCTGCATATTTGCAGAGTTTGCAATGAGGTCCTTTGCCTGACACCTCCCTGCCAGCTCTGTGCCGTGAATACTGGCTTGGGACGGGGGGTTGACCCAAAAGGAAGGCGGGGAGGGGGGAAAGGGACACTTTCAGGGTCCCAAAGTCAGAGTTAGTCAGTGCCTGCATGCACCTGCGGTTGAAGAGCCAGTGAATCCTCTCGTGCGCTGAAGAGCAGCTTTCCCGTTAGCTAAAAGGTAGAGGCTATTGGGCATCTATGTTATTTTTATCATTGATCACGTATGTTATTTTTTTCAGGTTGATGTTGAGGGATGTTGGGAGGGGCAGGGACAGCAGCAGAGATGAAGCAGTGGCGTTTGAAGCCATTTCATGGGTGAACACCCATTTTTTTCTGTTGTGAAAATGCTCTTCTGGCCTTAACTGGTGCCAGAGTGTCAGAGTAGGAATTATCCTAAATGATGCTTTCCTCATCCCTGGGTCCTTCCCTTAGCTGACGCCGGCTGCTCTGCCAACGATCCATAAGCACATCTTGACTTTAAAGGGTCAAAGAGGAGTCCGGGAAACTGCTCCCAGCTCGTGTGGGTCCTGCTGAGCGATGCGCCTCGGCATTTCACCAAGCCCAGAGTAGAGGCTGTGCTCTCTTCCCTTCGCTCAGCAAACAGGGAGGTTTCTTGCGTCTATTTTCCTTGTTGCAGACACCAAAATTCAGCTGAGGTCGTACCTCTATTTTTTCCAGGTTTGAAAGCCAGCAGAGGTTTGAGGTGATTCGATCCCATTGCAGTGAGTATGAACATTGCACGGGGCTCCTGTGTTGTGGGGTGGGGGTCCTGTGTGCGCAGGATGGGGGGAAAGTAAAAATAAAAGGGTCACCTTGAAGCCGGGCGGTGAAATTATGTTAGACTGAGACTGTCAAAGCCACCTCAGATGCTTCTAGTGATGCAAATTCTGAGCTCTAGGAAAAAATCTCCCTTCACATTGAAAATAAATCGTTAAAGCAATGTCATTGAAATGCAACGCCTTATTAACTTGGCTCTTCAAACCACTCCATTTGCCCTGTGAAAACGACAGTGTGGGTGAACCCGAATCGATAAGAGTGACTCATTTGTCATCATCCCCTTACTGCTTCCTGCGGCAAGTTGGGTTAGGCGCTGACCTTTTGATTTTGATCCTGAAACGAGCTGCTGACGGGCTCTGTATTAAATGTCACCGTCTGCAGACGGGCTCTGCGGGGCCGCTCCTTTCCCTGGCACCTATCTGGGCCCGAGCCCACAAACCCTTCTGCGAGCCCTTGCTCCAGCCCAGCCTGACCAAAGCTCACAACCTACCAGCGCACCCCGCAGTGTGGAGGGAGGGGTGCTGAGCGTGGGAAAGGCTCCCGAAGCAAGTGGGTTTGGGGGAGAGTAGGAAATAAAGCAGCGGTTGGGATTGTAGCTTCCTCCAGTGTGTGTTTGCTGGCTCTGCGGTCAGCACAGGCACCAGCTTTTCCTCTATTTGTTTCCCATTTTGACCATTTACGTACTTTCGAGGAACGATTTGGAAGGTGTTTCGGGATGCGTTAGAAAAATGCTTGCCAGTACCGGGAATCTTCTCTGGTGGATGCTCTGTGCTCATTGAAATTGCTGCTGCTGCCGTAATGGTTAACATCTCGTTTTGTTCTTGGTGCTAGCTACAACCCGAAGGCTGGAACAAATTAAGGAACCTGACAACTTATCAATAGCAAGGTAGGTAAAAAAACAAACCAAAACCTGGCTACGGAGCCAAGGTTGGATGAACTCCACCCAACATATGTGAATGTTCAGGATTTGAGATTGGGTTCCGAACCCTATAGATGGGGCTTGGGCTATACTTTTATTTTATTTTTTATACCAATTTATCGATGGTCAATAGTGGGTTTAGACTTTTTCTGAATTTTCTTCAGTCTGACTGCATTCTACTGGCAACCATTTAAATAGAACCCAAGGATGTGGGTTTGCTCAGACCTGGCGTTTTAGCTCCCTTTCCTCTCTTTCAGGAAAACCACCAAGGAGCTCGGTGCCTCCCGCCACGCTGGATACGGTGAGCATCTCCCCTGGGATGGGTGCTGGTTCAATGCTCTCCCCATCCGTGCAGCCACGGGGGAAGCACCTACCGCCAAATTCATAAAAGGGGGTGTTGCAAATCTCGGCTTCTTTGTGTAGGTGCCGGCTGGGAGTTCCCACCGGTTTTGGGAAGACGAAGCCTCCGAGAGGCTGTTTACTCACTGCCAGGTTAGAGCCACAGGGCCAGATTATTTAAAATATCCCCCCTGGCTGTCGCTGTCCCAACACCTCTGCCCTGGGGCGTCCAGCCTTGCAGCCCCGTGCCCCGGCCTCGAGCAAAGAGCTGAGCAGGGGCAGAGCTGCTGATGCCGCAACACTCGGTGGCTCCGTCATCGAACGGCTCCCATCGCTCAGCCTGAGCCCGAGTGTAACGTGCCCCTCTGCTTTTCCCCAGGGGGCAGGAACGAGCCCAGGTATCAGAATTTCCTGACAGGTAAAGGCTGCAGCCACATGTGCAGGGCCATGGGGAGGGAAGGCTGACGAGGCGATGGGAGGTTACCGGGGACGAGAGCCGGCGGGGGGCGCGCAGGGAGCCGACCACGCAGCCCGCAGAGGC
>NW_010528335.1:12650-17125 GCF_000687285.1 Phaethon lepturus | reverse complement strand
TCTACCAGTTGACAGGATCCGTCCCTGCTTTCCTCGGGGCCTGGGGTGGATTGGGGCTGCCTCCCCCTGCTCCAGCCTCCTGGCTCTGCTTGTGGACGGGCTTGGAGGCCGCACCAGGGCTTTCTGGCTGCTGGGGACGCTCACTGTACTGCGCTTGGGGAAGTTGTCCGGCTGTGTTTTGGGACAGAGATTTGAGTTTCTGCAACGGTATGGTGTGCTGACAGCAACCCCTTTGTGCTTGCAGAGGACTTGCTTGGAGGGGATGCTGCCTACGTGTAAGTAGCCAGTCGCTGCCCGCCAGCGCGATCGAGTGGAGCCATACTGGTCCCAGTGCAGTCGCGTGCTCCTGACTCTCTGGTAGCTCAGGCTGGGAAGCCTGTGGGCTGCCCCAGGCGGGAGGAGATAACAGCAGCTCTTCTCACAGGGAGCCCATATCTCTGGATTACTACAGCTGTGCCCGGTTCTTCACGCCGCCCAACGGTAAGGGCTCCATGCGAGCGACATGGGTTTCTTCTCCAGCCACCAGCCCGGCTGTCCCGTGGCTCCAGGGAGCCCGCGAGACTTTTCTCACCAGGGTCTGTGCATTAATTTCTGTGCAGCCTGAAGCGAGCATGGCTCCAGGAGATACTTTCACTAAGGGGTGTAGCAGAGCCATGGGGCACGAGGGATGCCCAAGCCCCGATCAGTCCGTCTGTTGGCTCTAGATGGGACAGCCCGAACGCATCCATGGCTCCGATGGCACAAAACACCTTGTTCTTACCCTGTTTTGTCTCTGGGCAGCAGCAAATTATCCATCGCTGCAGGAGCGTTTGGGGCAACGAGGCCATTTTCCTGTTCGTGGCTCAGTCTGGGTGGTTGGAGGTGGTTTTTGGCTGTGGAGGTTGCAGCCCCTTGGGGCCCTGCCCAGGCGCGCGGGAAAGGGCATGTCTTCATCCAGAGGCTTTTTGCCAAAGAGAGGCCATAAAATATTTTGTACGCTTGGTTGATGAGGTGAGCGAATGAAGGTGGGATGAAATGCACCACTCCATTCAAACGCATCTTTTCAAGGCAAATTTTGCATCTATGAAACGTTTTCACCTCCCTGGGTACTCAGCAATTTTCCTGTGCTGACTCAGACATCAATCTATTTTTATCTAGAATGAATTTCAAAACATGAATCCTATTTTTTGTTTAAAGAGACTGGAGGGAGAAAAATAGATTAAAAAAAAAGGAAAAGAAGTCTTGAGGTTAGCAATATAGGGACTCCTGTGGTTCAGCTGCTCACGGGCCCACCCAGAGAGCTGAAATAACCAGCAGTAGAACAAAGAGCTTGGGGCTTTTTAAAAATTATTTTAAGCAGATTTTGGTTCTAGATACCAGTAGATTTGTGTACTGGACTCAGACAGATGTTGTTCTTGGAATGGAGCTCAGTTCCTTGCTAGAAACTGAGAATAAGCCCAAGAAGACACGGCAGTCACAAGCTTAGCGCTCACTGGGAAGGAATGCCCCCTCCCAAGGGCTGCCCCGGGCCGGGTGCCTGGGGATTCACCCCGTGCCGGAGCCGGCCCTCGCCCTGTTTGCCTTGGGAGCTGTTGTTAAGGCTAGGAATTTGGCTTATCGGTTCGTGCTCCTACCTGTAAGGAAAGTCATGGTGCATCAGGACTGGCTTTGGCCGCTCGCCCTTGGGTGGCTTGGCAGCGGTGCCATGGCCAGAGACACTCAGCCGGTGCCCCACGGCGTCGGCACTGATGGTGTTCCCGCGGGGCCGTGGTCGCTCAGTTCAGCTGGGGATGCCCCAGGTCAGCGCAGGCTGTCGTGAAGGCTAATGATTTTTTAGCTAATGTGCATTATATTGTGGGAAAGAGCCCTCTCCTGCAGGTGCTGAGGGACCTTCCCAGGTCACTCACGCTTCCTTACACTCTTTGTCCCTCTCTTCCTTCTCTCTGCCAGAGAAAGAGGAGGATTCCCATTCCTACCAAAACGTCCTCATCGGAGTGCCTCGCGGCTCTGATCCGGGTAGGTGTGTTGCCGCGGTGGTTCGTGTGTGCTGTGCAACGGTATCTGGAAGCGCGGACAGGGATGGCGACCTGCTCAGCCGAGGGAAAACCCCCTTGTTTGCAGGCTCAGCTCTTCCACTCATCTCCGTGCCGGCGGAGCCGGGGTGCAGGGGCTGCCGCAGGGGCAGAGCAGACCTGGAGCATTTCCCGTTTCTGCAGGAAGATGCATATGGTGATACCTTACCGGCCAAGAGCTCACCTCCAAGCTGATCCCTTTGACAGCCCTAGCAATTCAGGGGCTCTGGAGTCTGCATCGCTTCTCTAGGTCTTTCCATGTTGTTGCAGCCAAGCTTGATCATGATTCCAGCCCCCAGCCTCAGGTTTCTCACCACATCCAGCCCAAGAATGCTGCAGCCGGTGAGCTGCCAGAGGATGACATTGGACCGCAGGGTCTGCTTAAGGGCTTCCAGCCTCTGTCCTGGGTTGTTGCAATCAAAATGGGAAGTAAATTTGGTTTCTTTCACCTACTTAACACAACGCTTTGGGCACTGCTAAAACCTGCCCTGCTCCTGCCTGGCTTGTTGAGCGATTAGAAGAGGCAGGAGTAGCAGGGTCTGATCCCTGTCCGTGCCTGCAGACGCCCAGGCACGTGGTCAGGGCCGGGAAAGCGATGAGGCAGCATCAGCAGACCTGCGGCAGGACGGCAGCCGTCCTGCTGGAAACTCAGCCACGTGCGTGGGGCCATTGGGGTGCGGCGGTAGGAGGGTGGTTTCACAAAGGTCCATTTTTAGTCCGCTTGCTGTTCAGCATCGTCCTCTTCAAACTCTTCTTAGTCACAGACGACGCTGTAGACTATGAGAACAGTGCGGTGATACACGTATGGAAACTCCAGCGAGCGGAAGGTACGTTCTCAGCAGTTGTTCACTATTTAGGGATGGGGCCCACGGGCAGGGCGCCCGTCGTGCTAGACCAGCATCGACCATGCTCAAGGCAATGCGACCATCACCCCTGTCTTCAGTTGTTTATCACGAGCAACTGAGGAAAAAATATCTAAGGCAATGTGCAAACTGCTACACGCACTTGTAATCGAACGCTGCTGTGATGGGACGTGGTGTTTCTAGCACTCGAAAGGCCACCGTGTAGGTGGCCGTGCCTAAGCCCTGACCACGGGAGGCTACAGCAGAATGTCACTCTTCATGTCTTACATCCTCGTGCGCAAGCTCAGCCCTGTGGTCCCCTCCGACAAAGAAAAGTGCAGCACGCACATCCAGGGGGTCAGCCCGTGACTCTCCTGCAGTAATCGGGGGTGCATGTTTCTTAAGCTAACCTTTAAACAGCAGTTTAATCTAATGTGTGGCTTCCTGCGAAGCGTAGGGGGTAGTCCGGCCTGGGAGATAGTGATGAATGTATACGTACATATATATAAGGGCTTTCTGTCTCTGGTGTTGAAGCTGCCAAAGCAAACGGATTCTTGTTATCCTGTTTGTACACTTTCTAGATTAAATCTAAGCCCGTCTCTTTTGGCTCTGAGACGCTGTCCACCCTTGCTGCTCGCAGAGCCTTTGCAAGCTTGCGGTGACTATTTTGAAGCTCCTCCTGTCACCCGAGGTTTCTTAGCCCAGGCGCAAAACCGTGTCGGCTCTGAAGGCTAAACGCCGGCGGGACGCGCAGCGTGTCCATGGTGTGTACGTGAGTTTAGATCAACCTGCTTACTGATCCGTGCTCCCCGTCCCCACTCGCAGCTCTGCAGACAGAAAGCCCAGATGAGGAGCCAGACTACATCAACATGGCCCCTGCGTCAGGCCCTGCCCCTCTGTCACAGCAAAGGTAAAAAGAGAGAAAATGGTCGATGTATATATTTAGGGGTGGGAGGATGGTGTTTATGCCAAAGAGAGCTTGGCTGGAGCTTTGCTGCTTGCTGGCAGGGCCGGCCGGTGCCCAGCAGCCCACGCGGGTTGTGCCGGGAGCAGGAGCAGCCACAGCATGTCTCTGGCTGACGCCGAGTGGACTAAGGCTGACGGTGCAGACAGATTTGTCCCAGCCCCAGCGCCGCCGTCCTCCAAAAGGAACTTGGAACCGCTTCAGAGCAGCTTTGTGCGGTGCCGCTCATGCGGCGGACAGGAACCCCCGAGCCCCCAGGCCTGCGCAGCCGAATGCTGAGCGGCGCAAGGGATTCCCTGGGCTCAGCCGAGCGCTGCCGGCTCTGCTACGGCCGCATATCCTGCCCCATTAGCAGCAGCAATGTGATGCTGATGAGAAAGAATTATTCAAGGCAGTTAAAGTAAAAACCGTCTGCGGAGAGCTGCAGGAAGATTGCGTGACACTGGAGGAGTGGGTGATATAACACAGTGCCAGTAAATGCACGGTAACGTATGGAAGTGGCCCTGGATATACCAAACACGGCGACAGGTTCTGCATTAGCTGTTGGGGCTCAAAATGGGCTCCCGGAGGCCTTGCAGAGCCTCTTCTCAGCAGATGAGTGTATGTGGATCACTGGGA
>NW_010528335.1:0-12619 GCF_000687285.1 Phaethon lepturus | reverse complement strand
AAAACCCCACCGCTGTGCTAATGTATAGATCTGGGCACCGGCACTGGGCAGACCCCAAAAATCAGACCTTTCTGAAGCTCTGCAAAGTATTTAAGATTTGTCCCCACCATGCAAAGCACAGCCACCCTACGCTCCACGTTATGGCGTTTGCTTTGAGCTTCAGCAGCCCGTCCCGTTGTTAGCTCTGACAAACACTGTGCTGGAGGGGAAGCTGCACCAAAGGCAGGTTGTGGGTTTTGGTCAAGGATTCGATGTGTGTCGGCCGCGGCACGCAAATTGCCTCCCAACGGCCCACGCACGTGGTCTGGCTGGTAGCAAATACAGCTCAGCCTGCCGGAGGCGTCTTCCCCTGCCCACCGACACCCGCTGCACCCCACGCTCCAACACCAGCATCTGCTGGGATGCCCGGCCCGAGGAACCTGCCGCAGCGGTACCTCGCTGCCAGGCACCCCTCTTTGCTTGAGCTGGAGCAAACCAGGAGTATTATCATTAAAATGGAGTTTTTCGGGTGGGGTTGCAGAGAAACTTGCTTTTTTGCAGAGAAACAACTTCTTTTCAGAAGGTGTTTATGGAATAGCCTGGCATTGTGTTAGCTAAGCATCTGGAGGAAGGAAGCCAGATTATCCATGAAAAAAATGAAAAGTGCTATAATGGTAACTTTTATAAGTAATTCTGCATTTATCCCTCTTCCACAGAAAAAAATCGAGGAGGAGGGGATTACATTTCTGCGTTAGTCACAGCTCTTTTCTGAGAGCTTTTCGCTCTGATAGTGGCTTGGTGGCACCGGGCACACCAGACTGCTCTGTTTGCCATTTGTAATGGGGAGGGTGCCCACAGCCTTCAGAGCTGTGAGAGGAACAGTCAGGGCCCATAGATGCCCAAAACATTTAGCAAAGCTGCTGTAATGCCTGCACCTGATTTCGTGGAGACCAATGATCAAAGCAGCACAGGGGCTACCATACATCCACCCCCTCAAAGTGATAAATGATGCTGTGAAAGTAGAAGAGGGAGGAATAGCTGTCCTGCAAAGCACTGGTGATAACAGATTTTCTGGGAAAACCTCCAGTCATAAGCCCTAGCAAAATGCTGTCGTGGCTGTATGTGTGAATAGCTTCTGTAAGTAAATTAAAATTGCCAATGCACTTTTTGCCATTACAGCGGTGCCTCTGCTATAGCCTTTGATAGCAGAGTAACACTATAAAATCCCCATGTCCAATAAATGCCAGCAGTTCCCCACCAAGGGAGGGTGAATTCAGAAATGTGCTC
This sequence comes from Phaethon lepturus, assembly GCF_000687285.1. Lineage (NCBI taxonomy): Eukaryota > Metazoa > Chordata > Aves > Phaethontiformes > Phaethontidae > Phaethon > Phaethon lepturus. Next base: position 11,353 of record NW_010528335.1, on the reverse strand, counting down.
CTGGCACCCCTGTGCCCTCTGCTCTGCTCGGATATCATCGTCTGGGAGCGTGGCTGGGGCTTCTGCTTAGACATGGACATTTTGTAGTCTACCTCGCTATCCGTCCTTGGAAAGAAAATAGAACAGGCAGCAGAGTTAAGGAGTTGAAAGCAGGGATTAAAAGTCAGTCGACTCACTATTTTTTCCCCCCTTTTCTTTTAAGTATTCTGCATAAAGTCTGAAGAAGTCCTTCGCTGAGCTGTAAGAGCACACCCAGCAAGCATGCACACAGGGAGAGGGGCGTCTTCGATCCCTCATTGAAATTCCTTCTCCAAATTGTGCCCAAGATCACGTGGAAGGGGTGCCGCTGAAAGGAAGGAATGCTCTGCTTGAAGTCCCACAGAAGTCCAACTGCAAACCTGCTACTGGAGAAAGCCCTTTGGCTGGCAGTGACCACGGGCAAGCCAAGAGCTCATTATCCCGCCTCATGTCCCGGCACCTCTCCTCGAGGAAGGATGGCCAGTGCGTGCAATGTTTTCTCCTGTAGAGCATGAAATGAATCTTTAAATTGCTGAGCAGTAATGCAGCCAGCTACTTAATTTGTCAGGGTGACTCATGCACGATGGTATTAAGACACAGGGATTACGTTCTGGTCAAGTTCCTATGCTCTCCTCCAGACATGGTTTCCTACAGCAGAGGAGCTGGCAAGGCAGAGGTTGCTTTTACAACAGCAGTGGTTCTCTGGAGCTAAATGAGATACCAACCTGTTCACAAAAGCTAAAGACTAAATCCCTGCGTTATCCACAGCGTGTAATTCACGGTGTCGGTTTCTGGCAGTTTTCCTCATGTTTCAGTATCCCTTTTATAATGATGCAAAGACACCGCAACAACCGAGCCAGTCCCAGCCGCAGCTGCCAGCCTCAGAAGCTGCACCAGCCTTTCAGTAGTGCTGTAGCCCTGAAACGTAACCCTTGTCTCTTCAGCCCTGAGGCACTGACTTGGCACTCTTGTACCACTTATTTATTAAAATTGAAAAGCATCCAAAGAAAAAGCATTGGTTTATTACAGTTTGCTACGACGCAGACGTCCGCACGTTTGGGTGAGACAGATGGGAGAGCGTCAGATGACACAGAACAGGGTGTGGGATCTGGTAGGGAGAAAATGTAGCTCCTTTAAAGCCTTCTTCCTCAAAATTGGTTTAGAAAACCATGCTTCAAGAAGGCACGTGGCCTACGCTCACGTCTCCGGGACAGGTAAGCGCGAGCAGAGAAGCGGAGCTCAGGGCGAGCGAGCCCGTGGAGCGGGAGAAGGGGATGTCCGGTGCTTCCCGCTGCAAAGGACTTGGCTGCATGTATTTTTAGCAGAATCGCTGAGACCATGGGTAGCTGCGTTTGTGTAGCTGGAACAGTGGGTGGTTTGGTGTTTGGCTTAGGAGAAGATTTACCTGTAGCTCCTACAAATGCATTTGTTCCTGCTCCCACAGGACTTTTACAACAGCGAAAATCTAGTGCGCTTTAGGGATGTACGGTCGCAGGGAACTACAGCTGCTTTCTGCTTGTCCCAGCTCCTCCCAGCCCAGCTTCTACTCCCACCCTCTGGTTTCCTGATGTTTAGATGCTCTGCAGAAAGTTTGCACAGGTCGGGGACACCAGCATCCCGGTGAGCCTGGAGCAGATGCAGTGACAGCCACAGCGGGCTCTGCGCAGGCTCCCAGGCAGAGAAAACAAGGAGGTGCCTTCATTACCAAAACAGCGTGCTCGGCCCTCGCAGGGCCATGGAATTGCCATCCTTGGTTCATTCTTGGTGACTAACTCAGCACCTGAAGAAGCTCCCACTTCCCATGAAGTGCTGCACACTGGATTTTTTGCTGGAGGGTAAGTGTGAGCTCCATTTTCAGTGAGGTGCAGTGACATTACACAGACCGGTGATTCATCTCGTAACCGGAGGGAGCCATTAAATGATTAGGAGAAGATTATCAGCAGTAAAAGATCCTTGGCACACAGTAATAGATCCAGCTAGAGAGCTCCCAGAAAGTTCTAGCTGTTAGGTGAGTGTGCAGCCAAAACATTAAAATACAAGATTTACTGCTCTCCTCGCTAAGCAGGGAGGCGGATTAGACCAGCTACATTTTCCTGGTATAAGGTTCCTCCAGTGCCAAAATCTGAGTTTGAAAGTTGTGGACCAAAAGCAGGCAGGGCAGGAGCTGGGTGTGGAGTATCTTCCCTGCGCCTGAGCAAATACCCGCCCTGGCAGCTCTCCATAACAGCCAGCTGTAGCGATGGGTAAATCCTTTCTCAGCTTCGTAAAGCTCCCAAAGTACTTTTCAGCCAGTGACCTCATTACGCTGGAAGGTATCCAGGGGCTGTTACAGGAACTTTCATCAATGTTATTGCAGTCTTGTTCTGAAACACCTTACGTTTTTTCTCTGCAACGAGCGAGAACGCACGTGTGAGTGTGTGCACTGTCCTTTCAGGACTCGTTTTCAGGTGTGCAAGGATTTCTGGTGCTCAAAACCAAAATTGCCAGATCCTGTGCTGTCTGAACGTAATGCCAGGAGAAATGACACCTCCCCTGGGTCCATGTATCTCTTTCCTCACATTAGGTAGGCAGCCAAGTGAGCAATTCACTTCCTGTTTTCAATTTAAGACGCATTAGAAAAGTAGTTTTGGCACTGCTGGTGCGGCTTTCAAGTGGAGCTGGGGAGCCTTCGCTAGCTGCCGGAAAGCGGTAGCTCCGCACGCAGTGAGGGTGAGCAACCTGATGGGCTGCACTGGTGGCCTCTCGGATGATACTGTTCCTCTCCTCAGGAAAAGCAAGTATGATGATGTCCCCCCAGAGCTGTAGAGGATTAGCCTGGAAGAGAGTCGGCTCCAAACTGGCGCTGAAAAGCGGCTACAGAATACAGTCAAGAAGAAAACCACTTAGACGTGGTAGGAACAGGAACTGTGAGCCTCCACGTTTCTCACTCTTCTGCTGGCACCAACACAGCCAACCAGATGACGCACAGGTAGGTTCATCCAGTGGGGTAAGGACCAGCCTTACGAGTCCTCCTAACACGATGTGTGCTATTTTATGAAACCTCCACTGTAACACCTCTGCCTTCCCCATCCAGCAGCAAGCATACTTAACTAGAAAGCAAAGACATAGTAGGCTGGCTGTGATGTACAGCCAAAGGAAAATTAACCTACTCTTTAAAATGTGCCTTATTTAAGTCTTCGAGGACAAGAGCTGTGATGCTGTGTCTGTAGAAAACTCAGCAGCTTAAGCCCCTTAATACTGAGTTATTAGTTTATATTTAACAGTGTTTGTGCTAGTAGTGACAATTCACTGGCTGGGAATCAAAAGGTAAGTTTAGTAAATATCTAGTGAAGGAAGAATGTACTTAAGAGTATTACATCCACTATTTCAAGAGCTGTTTGCTTTATTCTAGTCAGGAGCAAGCTTAAATGTGTCTGTGCTTTATCTGTCAATTAACTTGCTCTCCTGCACTTTGAATTAAAAAGGTTTGTCTCCAGGCTCTGGCAGAGCAGCTGCAGAAAGTCTTGACGGGGCAATGTATGATGGCACCAGCTCTTGCTGCTGAAACTCATTACCCCTGCGCCCGAGTTGGAGAAATGGAGGGTGTAACCAGCCACTGCTTCAGTGCCAGGGCTGGTCTCCAGATTGAAGTTGATTTACGCTGCCAGTGAAGATCAGCGTGGCTCTGAGACAGCTGTGGTGTGGGCAACGGAATACTGGGGGTGGAAAGCGTCAACAGAATGGGGAGGGTGAAGTGCAGGCACCAGTAACTTGTACTTCGACCGTGATTTGCTTGACTGCTATAATCAGAATGTACTTAATTATATTAAGATAGCTCCGCTTGGAGATACAGCTGTCCAGTCTGAGACAGAGGTGGTCAAATTCAATTTATATTTCCTTTCACTCTGCATTTCACACTTTACTGCTCATCTGCGCTAGCAAGGTGGTTTCCAAAACTGAACAAACAGGAAAGCATGATGCTGTAGCTTTTTGGTATGCTGAAACTATAGTAAAATGACATTACCTAACCCGGACAGCAGGAACAGAAAAGAGAACTCAAATGCAGAGCATCCCAGAATTTGGTGAATTTTTTTAAGATTACAAAAGCAATATCCAAAATAAGTAGCTGGCACCATTAAGAAATGTGCAATGTTTCTCCTATATATGTTTGGTGAAAATACCTTTCTTGCCCACAGCACATAAATAGCACCCAGGAGTGGCACCTGCTCAGCATGCCTCAATTATAACTTCATTACCTGCCTTATTTTGGGCAAAAAGCTTTTCCTGCTTGGTCTCAGTAAGACCACCACTCCTGACCAGGCTTGAAGTGCAATCACTAACAAGGGGATTCAGTTTTTCTTTCTCCTGCTGTTAGGTTGTGGTACGACTGCCACACGCAGTTTTGCTGAGTGCACTAGACAGACCTCATCGTTCTGGTCCTCTCTTCTGCCTCAGTTATACAACAGGTAAGACTTCTTGGGTCAAAGTAAATTTTAAAGCTTTATTGGTCTAAATTAAAAAGTACAAACCTTTTTTACAATAGATCCTGGTTATTTTTTCTCCATTTAGCAAAACCAAGGCAACAGGCTCTTTGCATGCAGAATTCGGGACACACAGGGAGCTGCTGATCTTGCACGCGGGGCCTTCACCTTCCAGAATGCAGGCTCCAGCTCAGTCAACTAGCTAACTTGCTGCAGGGGCTGTGGTCTTCTGACAGAGCCTGGCCAGCAGTCCAGCCATTTGCAAAAGTGAGTTCACACCTTCTGCTATCTTCATATGAGTGTACCCGATTTCCTGGTGATAGAGACAGTGTAAAATCTTCTGTTTTCTCCCACAGTCCTTGTATAGTATTACTAATGACTAAATAGAACATAGCCCTCAGTGTGAGACCAACTTCAGAGTCACTCGAACTTAAGAGAAGCATATCTTCTCATGCAGGCCAATTAGAATGGCATTTTTTCTTCATTGTTTTAAATCGAAGCCTGTAATTCCCCACTTCCTTTGTAAGGAGCAAGGTGCATGTATTTGAGGACAGGTTTTAAATGTGAAGAGTGATTCCATTACACCAGTTCACTGTCAACTGGCTGTTAATATAATATAATTTTTTACTATCTATTGGACTAGAATCAAGTATGGTCTTGAAGAAAGTTCTCAAGGAGTTATTTGAGGCTTTGATGTAAGTAATAAATTCATCCAGCATTATATTTCTTAAATCTAGTATCACTGAAGTGACTCTTGGCACTTCTATGGGTGGTTAGACTTCAAAGTGACTATTCTTACTGACAAACTGATAACGCAGAGTGGGAAAGCAAGCAGTAATGAGTTTAGAAATACTTTAAAAAGTATTTAGAAATACTTTTTTTGCACTAAGATATAGCAAATCTCAAAGAGAAAACCCTGAGGCTGCCCCTGTATTAGGGATCACATCCTCTTCTTAAAAAGGACCCAGGTTAAGTACCAACCTTGATAAATTCCAGTTTCAGATATTCTGGCATTTGAAAGGTTTTACACACACGGAAGATGTTGCCAATCACATCTTCTGGAGAGTATCCAAGTCGCCACAGGTGGGCAAGAATCTGTGCAGGCAAGAATAATCCTTCATTTCTCTGTAGAACTTATAAGGTGAGTCAAGTATGCTCATTTTTAGAACAGCTGTATATAACTACTGGAACTGCATGTACTATTTATCAAATGATTTAACCTCAGTTGTTTAGCAAGTAATTTCAATACAACTTAGTTTTTTGCTTGTTGGCTTATTCATCTGAACAGAACCCTGCAAAAAAAGGATTTAATTCATCAGCTCATCTACATGGTATTGCCCTTACCTTAAAAAACAATACACATTGAATTCTTCAAAACAAGCAAGAATTCTGTAGAGAAAAAGTATCTGTCTATGCAGACACAACACATGAAAACCAACCTTGTATGCTTCATCGATATTTGCATTTATGCAGTGTTGTATCATTTCTTTCACAAGCAGAGGATGAGGCTCGTCACAAACCTGTATCAGAGAGAAATATTACACTTCAAAATATTAGAAGATTCTGCATTAAACCCCTGGTATTTTCACCAAGCTTCTATACAGCTGAAGTACTGAATCAGACACAATCTATAATACAGATTAAATTTTAAGTAATATGACTTTTTGGGTAACACAGCTATCCTGCCATGGCAGACTCAATAGCGCGAAATGAGAACACCCAAGTAATAGATTCAAAAGTTATCACTGTGAAGTTTCGCAACAGTTAGGCGATTTGTGTGCTTTGAGAGAGCTGGAAAGCCACAAAGTCTCAGGCGTGCCATTAGGGACTGCGAGCGTTCTCTCCCTTCTCAAAAGGCACATGCACCTTTTTTACAGCCTGATGCTGCAATTGCTACATACACAGTGCTGTCTGCAAACTGGCAAAGCACTTTCAAAGGCTGATACATCTGACTGTAGGTCTCACACAGCTGTAGTGCTAAACTTCTAGCATCACTGATTTACGCTATTACTAACCTTAAAGACATTTTCACTGTTTATAAAGCCAAATCCAGAATGTGTGGACTGTAAGTTGTTTAAAGCCTGTGAAAGAAAACATAAGACTTCACTTATTTTCTGAAGTGCTCTACTTCTCACTCACTCTCCTCTTCAGGATGAAATACACTTTTCAGAAAATGATGCCAAATAAGCAGTTTTCAATTAAGCAACAGAGTAAAGCGCAGATGTATACAGGCTTTGTTTCCTCCCACAAATTCGGTATCCAATTCCCACCACTTCACTTTTAAGGCACAGATCCACCTTAAAACCTCACAAAACCAAATAGTTCAGTTACTCTTGTGCCACAGGTCACATCCCTTTTGCTTTACCTCTCCAAAGCTAAATCCTTGAGAGTCACAATTCAAAGTGTTTTTTGCTTTAAAGAGAAGTCTTTGTTTCATTGCCTTTCTTCTTTTACCTGTCTCATATCTCCTTGGGCTGTGAAGATAACGGCTTCTAGTCCATCATCTGTATATGGTACATCCTCTTTCTCAACAATTTTCAGTAGCCTTGCAAGGATTTGTGAATCCGTCAGCTTGGTGTAACGCAGCACCGCACACCGGGATTGAATAGGTTCTAAGGATAGAGATGTGTAATTAGCATTTCCCTCTTTTCTCAAAAAAAAAAAAAACAAAAAAACCCACAATTGTTTTCATCTTGGAAGAATCTATCTCAGTTTCCAAGTCTTCATTTGTCATCTTTTAAAGAGAAAGAACAGGTCCAGACAGAATATGGCATCTCCTTAAGCATATACAATTGTTACAGTCCTTCACTCAAGCCCAAACGTGCTACTTGAGTTTTTCCAGATATGTGCAAATATTTATGAAGCTCAGCTGCTTCTGTTCTGGTTTTCTGAACGTATGTGTGTTTATCATGCTGTTTTAACAGCTAAACAAGAAAAGTCTAAGGGCCTACAATATGTTAAAGATTCTGTTTCAGAAAGGACAACAAAAGAGGTTCAATACTCAGTAAACAATACGTCAAACATCCTAAACTGTAGCAGAGTTGGATGCAGATTTAGCCCAAAGTAAGAGAAATCTGCTTCTGCAGACATGCATAGCACTACCTATCAAAAACAGCTGTTCAGAGGGTTCACCGGCTACACAAATATACTCTTTTGTTAGCTGGTTGTACAGGTGGTTTGATTTTTCAGAAGTACCACGTTTTTTGCAACAAGTGAATCTAAGGTATTTCTGAAAACTGCCTTGGAAGTTAGCCAACAGTACGGAGAACATATGACAAAAACGCCCGGGGACTAGCAGCACGTTACCTATGATTTTGTCAGAGGCATTGCACGCAAGTGCGAAGCGCGTCGTTTTGGAATAAATTTCCATTGTTCTTCTCAATGCTTGCTGTGCTCCATCTGTCATGCTGAGGGAGAAAAGGCGTTAGGACAGACTTTGCCCTTCACTGACTTGTAGGTGCAGCCTAATACCTATTTTTAGATAAGCTTCAGAGTTTACTGATATTAGACAGTGCTTTGCAAATTACTTGATATTCTGGCTTGGGAAACTAGTGAACAAATCACAACGCAGGTAGTCACCGAGACCTCCATAAAACTAACACACAAAATTAAACCATTTAACCACTCTGAGGAATACTGCTAAGACTACTACTTTCTACTAAGTAGAAAGTCCTGTTTTCATCCAGTGACATTGTCTACATAAGCCAGACTCTTTTCAAAGAGAAAAAAACAGTAAACTGGAAGATGCTATTTCACATCCAGCTAAATCACAAAGTCTTTCACCCCAATATTTAGCATCTTCTTTGAAGCAATGATCTCTGCGTGGTATGAGTAATCTCATAAGAATGCATATTTATTTCCTACCAAAATATTTTTGATAGCCTGATAGAAACACGTAAGACCGTCCAAAGCCGCAGCTCCGCAGAGAGGACAGATACAATGCATTTCACATAGTAGCTGAGGTCAAGAAAAAAAACAGCATACCTGTCTGCTTCATCAAGGATGATTATTTTATGCCGCCCTTTTGGAAGTGTGACTTTTTGCTGGGCAAACATTTTGATTTTGTTTCTCACAACATCAATGCCTCTGGAACAATAATTCAAGTGATTCATGATCAGTTGGGTGAAATTACATCACGGATTTTATTCAGCAGCCACAGTGGCGGAAGCATTCCTGAGCTCCCTATTCTCCCGCTGTTTGTTCCTGCCCCTTCAGCTGTGCCAGTATAACTGTTGTGAAGCCATGCTGTAAGCCAGGCTGCCTGATTCAGATTTAAATGCCAATGGTCCTCGTTTTTGGAGGTTTTGAAGAAATAATTTAGCACTATCAGTATATATCTCTCTCTCTATATATATCTATATCTATCTTAGTAACTTCACTTACAGTAGCACTATAAAAGGACTTATGTTTGGCAAAAGGTAGGGGTAATAAATGAACAGGAGCGAAAGCATTGAAGACTGCTTTGCTATTTTGCCAGTGCTTCACACAGCTACGTCCACAGACCCAGATATAACTCAGAAGAGTTTAAGAAAAACAGCTGGATAGACTGCGTCATTTTAGTACAACATGGACACTTTCCTAGACAGAGTTCCAACAATCCTTTATTTTAAAAATAAAGAGGTTTACTTTTTTTTTTCTATTTATGTTTCTAATGTTGCGATTCTATAGCTCTTCTATAACCAATATTAACAAAGACAGGTAAAACGTATTGTACTCATAAACAACCCTCCAGGAAACGTCCTCGGAATACTTCAGGACTGGTCTGCTACAGAATTTGGGAAATATAATTAGCCCTTAGTGCCTGACCCTTGGGGTAGAGTCAGTGTCCTCTACATACCTAACACCCTTATCCTACATTTTAATCCCCAACTGCCCTTATAGCCCTAATTTCTACCACTTCACTTTTTTTCCTAAGCACTGAAGAGTTTCATTACAAACAACTTGCTCCCTTTTCATTCTTAGGAGGATCTTGATGAATGCAGGAAGCTTAACTCTTTAAAGTAAATTCCAGAAAACAGTACCATTATGGATTCTGCACTCCATCTGTTTCTATTTTTGTGCATGAAGGGATCTATCAAGTTTATAAAACATCAAGTAGTAATATCTATGTTGATAGCTGGACACCAAAGATTGCCTAAGTTTTAGTTGTAAAAACTGCATTAAAGTAAGTACTAGAGGCCTTAATATGGCATTAAGCCTATCAAGCCAGCCTGAGTTGAACTAAAAACAAAAATGGGTACTTGCTTCTTCATTAAAAGTTTAATAAAGTTTATTCATTCTCACCTGTCATTTGAGGCATTCAGCTCCAAAACAGCATCCTTTAATGCAGGACCAAGCAGAGCACGAGCCAGGCAGAGGATACTGGTGGTTTTACCCGTTCCTGGGGGACCCTAGAAATGTAACAACGCAGCAATCGCTGGTAAGTTTAATGTCATTTTCCAAGCTGTACTATTTACAAAGGTCCTCCGTCACGAAAAATAGCTGCAACAGAAGAACTGCAGCGAGAACATCAAGACTAGAGGCCGCCCGAGTTCAGGATCGTGCCTCCAACAGAGGAGAGAAACACTGCAGGGAGAAGCACAAGACGTGTTTCAACGGGCAGCTAGGGCCCAAGTTAGTTTTTAACAGAAGGTTGTTCACTACTTGTATATTCTGCCAAGAACACTGCTCTTGTGATCATACAGTCAACATCTCTCTTACCAACACATGCAGGCACAATGCAAGTCCATACTGGGAGGCTATTATGGCTAGATTTCATAAGCCAGGACCAACACAGCATAATACAGTACAACACAGTAATACGTACAGCAATTATAATATTTGGTACGTTCCCCTCTTTTGCAAAAACCTATGATAGAACAAGAAAAAAAATTATGTAAGAAAACAGTGCGAAAAATAGTTTCTAATTCTATTCTATTTCGAGCATGAGAAACAGAGCTAGCCCATTCTTTTCCCTCCTGCTTTCATTTTTTTTAATTGAACCATAAGAAGTCGGTCTCTAGAATAATATGGGAATACTTAAAAGTACTTCATCTCACAGGTCTTTAGCACTCATCTTTCCTTTGCATCTGTTACACGTGTTTGCTAGTATAAGCTTTCTGTTAACAAATACTGGATTTACAAACTAATTTGCCAAGGAAAATATTTTTCTTCTAGAAAAACGTTATTTCTATGTTTCTCTCTGTTGTTATATAAATTATATTAATTCTTTGAAACAATAATATTGTAACAGCTACAAATTTTCTAAGTGTATCAAAACAGGGCCAATTTAAACAATATCCCAACTCAAGAAGGCATATTTCCTTAGAATACCATTCAAACATGTCCTAAACCATTTCTTAAGTAAATCAGAAAGGCTTCATCCATATACTCAAGTATGGATGTAAAAATACAAAAGTGCTTTTATTGGTCTGTGGATCTATGCAGAACTATGTTTTCTGAGCTAACCCATAAAAAGATAAAGGGACAGCTACACACCTCCAACCTGCTTACAGTGTCTTCATTTCCAACGATTTCACATAATTTCATGGGTCTGTATTTTTCCACCCTGTAAAAGCAAAACCCCACACGCTTCAGCACGTTTAATAAAACTTTAATGGAGCTTTACGCTGATAGAAAAGGAGAAGTACGTTAAGGTTACAGGGGACAAGGATGACTTGATGTGTCTTTAGTGCAAACGCTGTAGGGCTCCCCTCCCACTGCCCAGCGCAGCATTCCACAACACTGACTGCTCAGTGCTTGTTTTACTTCGGTTACTACAAAAAAAGGAAAAGGAAGAAAAACATGCTCAACCTGGACACGAGCTTGGTGCCTGAGGCTGACAGCAGGGCTGAGGAGACGCCGCCCTGTGCGCTGCCGAATGGCTAAGGCACGGC
>NW_010528334.1:44590-45720 GCF_000687285.1 Phaethon lepturus | reverse complement strand
ATAATAATAATAATAATATTTACTTTCCTGGTCTTTTTTTTAAATTGTGGCAAACAAAAGCTTCATCTAAAACCCATGGAAATCATTAATTCATTCCTTAATTTTGAATGCTTAGTTTCCTCAGTATCATTAATGAGAGATTTCTGTAAAAAATTTTGAAACAATAATTTAAATAGACATGTTAGTACTATGAAGGGAGTTCTAGTCAAAAAAGACAGTGGAAGTAATTCTAAAAGTATAAATAAATTTTATTTATTTCCAAATAGACTATTCTGTGTTAGAAAAGGCAATTTTGTTTTTTTCTGGTAAGTACTTTCTTTTCTGTTTTGGCATAGCAACTGTATTCTCTTAATAAGCTGTTAAGCAAAAAGGTTAGAGTATCTAAAAATGAAACATAATTTTCCAGATTCTAATTACCTAATAGAAGTTCTTCCCTTAGACATCAGAATTTTACTATGCCATTAGTATTCTTGAGTAGTGGTATCTGCCAGATACCAGCTCACTACAGAGAAGTAGTCATACCTAAGTAGGGCACTTGCTAGAAGATGTCTGACTGTGAGTCAGAAGGGGTTTTTTTCTGGATGAATGAAAGATATTTACTTTGACACTAAATTACAGGATTTTATTTGGTGTTTTATGATAAACATCAAGAATTTTTTTTCTGAAGCCATTTTCCTATCTAGATTTTAAATGAACTGGATATACATTCTTTACTGAGTTTTTACAGCAAACAACATACGCGAAAATAATTCTAATAGATGGAAGAGAATGATTTTCCCTTGCAGAAATAATGAGCTTTTCTACCTTGTTCATTTTAATGTTCTAGAAGTGTCTTTCCTTACTGTTTTAACTGTAAGGAAAGAAAACTGATTTTCTCCAACAGTTAAGTTTTGGGTTTTTTTTCTCCAGCTGAGCATTAACCTGATCCCAAGATTTTCAATAAAAAAACGCACCTTATCTACTATTATCCAATAGTATAATACTATACATTTTTTTCTTAATCTTGGTTCACTGAAAATAATATCTTCAACTTCTCAGGATGAAGTCTTACAGCCTCCAACCTCCTCTGGGTTCATTTGCCAAACTCTATTTCTTATTTTAGCAGAGGATTCTCTCAGTTCAAGACAGGA
>NW_010528334.1:42267-44559 GCF_000687285.1 Phaethon lepturus | reverse complement strand
AGGGAAAGATGATCAATGTTTTCCAAATGGAAGTGAATGAAAAATCTGTTAATGCTTTAAACTTGAAGCTCCAAATGTGTATTAAATAACATATTATTAGAACAAAACTACTTTTTTTGTTTAATTGATAGATACTGCTGCAATATATATTTTACCAGTTATCAAAATAATAATATAATTTTTATAATCTGAACTTATAAGAATGATATAAAGATGATGGAAGCTTCTATACCTCTTTAGGAAAGTTGGGTTTTGTACATTTTAGCTGTTTTGAGTCTGTTGGCAGTGTATGGATACCATTAAATGATAAAGTAATAGAAGTGTTTAATAATACTACCGAAGTTTTCTTAGTGTATTGAGATATACATGTTTTCTCTTCTAAATAATGGTACAATTGCCATTTTAATTTCAAAACATTAGTGTTATTTAGCATACATAAGGGGAAAGATTGCATATAACAAAAGTAGTTCCTGTTTTTCCTTGCTCTTGTGATTTTTTCTAGTTTTTTCTTAGTTGAGTGCCTGTTTCTTCAATTTTGTTTTTCCTGTTCAGAAAATAAATGGAAGTATTTTGTTTTGATCAGAGAAACACAGTTCTACACATTTTAGTTTATTAGACTGGAGTGAAATTTATTATTTCCACCCAGCTTTTTTGTTTACCCGAACTACTGAATGACCTGTGGGAATTGTCATTCTATCTGTACCTGTTGCTAACAGGTTACTCTGGGTATTGAGCTTTGTGATAGATTGCTTGCTCCAGCTATACAGGATATAATTTTACTGTTAGTCTGTTTTTCAGAAATAAAGCAGTTGAAGGGGGCATAGGATATTACAGCTGTTCAAAACAATGCAACTGAGTCATCATACTTTTCTGAATTGGTCAAAAAGAAGCTTTTCATTTTAAAATAATTCATTTTGACAGTTCCAAAATTCAACTCTGAAATTTCTCTAATGCTTCCACTGGCAATTTTTTTTTTCTTAAGCTAAAAAGGAAACATTTCAAAATAATAGCATTTGGATATTCAGATCTGACAAGTTCTGTTATTTACAGTTTATCAGAGCAAAACCTTAGTAAACATAGACACACAAAACTGGCATCACACTTCAGAAAAAGCATTGCATATTTTGACAACTATGACATTGATCTCCTAAAGCTTTTGACTGAAAGTCATCTCACATGTTTTAATCTCTGTATTAATTTCCAATGTTACCTGTATGGCTTGTTCACTAGTATCAAGATTCTGATCTTGAAGATTAAGTAAATGTTTAATATTGACTCACGAGAGCTATTGAACTTGAGAGGTCTAATTTAGCACTTAACTGAAAAAGAATGTGTAAAAAATATGGAGAAATATTTTTTTTGACATATTTCTAGCAGAAACAAATATGAAACAATTAAATGATGGCAATTTAGAATAAAAGAGTAGATAATATTATCCAGTGCCTTACACAGCTTTTTACATTTTCACAGAGAACCTATAACGTAATCAGAATAGCAATGCTTTGCGTTTGGTTCAGACAGGAAAATGATTACAAGGTATACGAGGTGGAAGAGAATCTGATCCACTGGTATTGGGCAGGGTAAATATAGGTCTAAACCACTCTATACTTATAATCCCCCAAACAAATAACTTAGACTATATTAAATATAGGCCTGTTCAGAAATTGAAACACATCTCTTGGGTTAAAAATAGAATTTATACAAACTGCTGTATTCAGTAACGTTCCTAATGGAAAAAAATAACTTTTCATTTATTTTCCAAAAATTTTTCATGGATGCCTTGCAAAGGGCAGAAATGTTGTTGGTGCTGAATTGTATTAGTAAGTCTTTAAAGAGTTGTCAAAGCTAGAGCAACAGTTAACTGTTTGTCTCTGACCTTGGCACAAGGCAGGAATTAAAGTGCATATTTATCACATGTAAAAAGTATGCAATGAAGTTTGAAAGCTGGTAGAAGAAAAAGTTTCTGCCAAAAAAGCAATGACAGATATAGCAGTACATGGCAGAGATCCCAAGGTTGAGGCACCAGATGTGAGTTATATAATTTGTGAGGAAAGATGTTTAATATGACCACTGCACAGTCAGTGCAAAATAATACTTGAACAAATCAGTTGCTGTTTACATAGGAGACTATGAAATGATAGCATTAAGTGTGTATATTTTGTTGAAAAAAATTTATTCCACTCTGTGGTGGTCTGAAATGAATAAATTTGATACAAATCATTCTGTGCTCCTGGGAATAATACCATACAGACCTTCAAGACAGCAGGAGAGCACAGAGCTGATTTTTCTGTA
>NW_010528334.1:30479-42236 GCF_000687285.1 Phaethon lepturus | reverse complement strand
TAGGGAAACATATTTTCAGTTAGCCAAGAACCAAGTGTTACTACAATTGTGAGATAAACTAAAACAGGAGAAAACTTCTGCCAAGCAGCCCATTCCCTGTAATCCTAGTCTTACAAGAAGCCAAGAAATAAACAAAGCTTAAGAACAAGGAAAACAGTTAATTATTAAGTATGAAATCAATATTTCATGCAAAATGAAGAAAACAGCAGTCAACAATTTAACTACATTGACTTCTCTGACTTAGGTACTTTTGTCTTTTGTTATTCACTCTCCTCTGTTGCTATGTTGTATTTTAGGCCTTTGTAAACCACATGAAAAGAAGCAAATTATTTCACTGATTGTCTTCTAAAGAAACTAGGTAAAAAATTATTAGTCTGCTGCCAAGAAAGAACTTGGTTCCCCACAAAAATCTAGTGAAAGACTAACTAGGACACTCTATAATGAAACCCTATGAAGTATTTAAATTCCAGTATTAAAACATTTTTGCCATCATGCAGGGGAGGAATACACTTATGTATAACATGAGAAGTACAATTCGTTATCATGTGGGGAACCTTTTAATAGTTTTTTTATTGGTATTTCTTTGCTCATCGACAGAATACAGAATTTTGAAATTAAACTGAACAATGTTTTCAAACCCAGAAGCTGTGTCTCAAAGGTCTTTTGGTAATTGGGATGCACAAATATATTTTAGAAATGACACTAAGAATCTACTGCCCAATGTACAAAGGGACAAATTGGGGTTGAAAGGCTAATTCTGAGGCTTTCTAACTCCATATTCCTCCACTGTACAATTTCAAGTGTATACGTGAGGCATTTCTTGGGAGTTAGAAAAAAAGTGCTTTAGGTTTCAGTGATGCAGGTATTCAATGAAGCTTGGCTCCAGAATTCATGGGCTGGAGGGAACAATGTACTGAATGCTGATGCTCATCAGGGAGTCCTCTTCCCATTTAGTTCCTGTTACCTGTAGTGTTCTGTGACTCCTGTTCCTGCCTTCAGGTTGTCCAGTATCTAGCCTCCTCACTACTTCCTTGTGATGCTTCCAATTCTGTATAGTTACACCCATGAAATTCCAGCAGCTCTGTCTCCTTCCCACCTCCTGCTCAGAAAAACAACAACCACACTCAACAGTAGAGAGCTGCATGTATACTGATCAGCAGGAGCTATGTAGCCAAGCACAATACCACCAGCTAGACTCCCTCCATTTTCTTTTTTTCCCAGCAGATCAATGATGGGATCTGTATTCTTGAACGGTCATTGCACTTTACAAAATATTTAGCAAAATGAGACCACTTCCTCTCTGAAAAAAATTGGTAGACATTGACCAGTTAGTTAAAAATATGTTAGACAGACAATGCAAACGTATAACCTTAGTTTTCTTTGGAAACAAGGCAAGAATAGGAATGCCATCATCTAGTACTGTTGGTTGGGAATCTTTAATTTGCACAAAATTAATGCACAAGAGTTCCAGCATTGGAGAGGGAACAGAAAATCATGCTAAGGTGCTGACAGATTCCTAGATGTATGCCTACGTTCAGGAAATGGTATTCTCTAGCCTGTGAGTTTCAGAAATAGTAGTAGTCATTTGAGGAACAGATGAGATTCAGGAACAATGGCTACATATGTCCATTTCATAGTCATCAAATGGTTCATTTGGCTCTTGGTCATCTTTCTTTCCATGTAACTTCTTTCCGTTTTCTTCCATACTGTTAATGCTTTGAAATAGCTGTTCTAATCCCTCAGTTTCCCATTACAACCTTTTTTCCCTTTCTATTACCAATTTAATATCCCAGGTTGTTTTTTCTTCAGTCATTGTATTCAATCTTTCTATCCCAGCTCTTCTTCTAATTTCTTTTAACAGTCAATACTGCCTATCCTAGCTACCTCTTAGTCACATGTATGTGCTTGAGCGCATTCTTCAATTTGTGTTCCCACTTTCTTACTTCCTTGTTATGGTCAATTCGCCCAGCCAGCCTCAAATTCCTACCCTGCTCACTGTCAAATATATTTCCCTTTACTCTTTCCTTCACATCTTTAAGCAACCATTTTTCATACAACTTAGCTTTTCTCCCAGTCTGTAAACAACTTAAAAGAAGATCTTTGAATGGGGTGGGGTTTGGGTTACCTTAAAAAATGTACAGATCTTTTGTTCAAGCCTATAGAATATGCCAGAGTAATCTGAAAAACTTTACAAGCTAATGTAACCTCTTAAATTTTTCAGTAAAGAAATAAATATAACATATGTCATGCTGATAGCTCACACGTTATGGATTGGGGCAAAACCTTCAATAGAGAACCTAGACATCCTCCCCCGGCAACCTAATTCACAGAGTCTGCTCTCTTCCTGACCTAACAGAATACCTCCCTTCCTGTTAAATAGCAGTGGTCCCATGCCGCTGGAGAAATTTACCATACCACAAAATTATTACAGTAAAATTCACTTATTTATTGCCAATAGTAAAAGATGTTTTAGAGGTCAAAGAATGCCATTAACAAGTCCATAACTGGACTTACGCAGCTGATGCTTTCAGTGCTCCACAACTCAAGTCACTTTTCCAGAAATGAACTAAATTTCACATAGCAAATATTTATAAAGGATACAGTGCAAAGTCTCAGTTGCTACATTGTTAGAATTTCACAGCATAGTGAAATGGATTTTATGTGCTGGAAAAAATGTACTTGGTAAGTAAGTAAGTAAAATAAGACAATTTTACAATATGAGCAACTGCCAGGAATAGTATTTTATACATTGCCATGAAAAGAAAATATTTTCATATTCAGCATAAGATTCATCAGTATGCTAACCTCAATAATTTAACGTTATCATAGCTGCTAGACAGCCTAGAGAGGAACAATACTGTGCTGATTATAGTCAGGCCATTTATTAAAGTACTAGTGGTGTTCAATAACACCCTTCCAATAAAATAATTTAATAGAAATAAAACACGTAAGCTACTACTGTGACCCACAACTTTGTCCCCAGAGGTCCTGTGTTGCTTCATTAACAATGAATTTTAGTATTTATATATTATTATCAGGCAACCATAAGATTCCCAGTATTTATGAGAAACAACCTCTTCCTACACACACAAGGAAGTGAATGACTAAATTTGTCTCTCTATGCATTCTGAGATCAATTTGAGTAAAGTGTAATTCAAAATTAGCGTAAAAGTGGTTCTCTAATTTATCTTCCTTTCATACTGAACTGTATAAAAGCATCAAAAAAAGATGCATTCTACCAATAAAGAAAACTAATGACAGAAAAATTATTCTGAAATCCAGTTATTGGGGGTACTGAGGTGGTAAGATGTTTTGGTGCTAGTTCCTGTTGACCAGTACCTTGTTAACTAAAATTTCCTTTTGTGATCACCATAAAGAATGCACAACTACATTTTCACTGGAGACAGACCAGGCATCCCCAGAAACTCCATCTTCTCATTGTGTCCCACATGGGCTCAAGTGGGATAAAAGTGTCTAGATGCTCAGTCAGTATGGTATTTTAGACTACGTTTTTGGACACAGATTTTAGGTGCCAAAATCCTTTTTCAGATACAGCCCCTGAACTGTTGTTGCATGTGATTGCAATCATCCCCAGCTAGCAATCAAACAGCTAAATAAATTGTGGTCCTAATCTAAAGTGACCAGACTGAGTGACTAGGAAGGTTTCCTGCAGATTTTTTCTGGATAGAGGCTTCTGAAGGGTTTTGTCACTTGTGCCAAATGCTTTTAGTTGTTCATTACTGAATGAAAGCTGCCAGTAAATGTTTCTTTAGCTCTTCAGTAGGTCTTCAAAGTTCAAATTATTTTGTATTGTAGTTCATTGCATTTCACTGCGTTCAACAGATGGCAAGTTAGAATTCATAAACAATTTTCCCAGTTTCTTTCAAATGGTGACTAGTACCATTGTTGCATTTAGTAAATATATTTGTTTGAAGAACACTATATTCATGTACATGATATTCATGAAAATATTGAAAAACATCTTTCACAGAATCATGAAGAAAAATTACATTCTTCAGTTACAATATCCACATATTTCTTGATTCTTCACAAATGATGTGCGACAAAAACACAAAGGTGCTTCTAATTATTGACATCTGCTAAAAAACTAGCCAAGTATGCTTATAATAGTACCATTTTCTACAGGAAAACATGGAGATGAATAACACTTGGATCTATGAAATTGTAGCAAAAAGAATTTACCTCAAACTAGTCCCATTTCCTTATAACCAAATTCTTGTTGTGTAGGTATCTTCCCTAAATGCCACCTTAACATAGACTGTATCACAGATGTTTTCAGTGTCTTGCATAGTTCTCAAACATATGCTTCCATTCCCCGTTCTTCCCCAGCTTGGCAGAGTCCATGGCCAGGCAGGGCAGGGCTGTGGGGAGCAGGGGGCTTGTCCTGCTGCAGCATCACTGGGGCAGGACTGATGGCCCTGGAGGGGGCCAGGCAGGGACCAGGTAGGGCTTAGTGGTGCCATCAGGGCCCTGGCAGCAAGTTGGGAAAGAGAGAGGTGGTCACATGCATCCAAATTTACTGATAATGCTCATCACCCCTCACCTAGGCTACAATCAAAGACATCATCTGAAGCTCCATGATGGCTCCTCATCTTTTCACTTTTCCTTACTCTTTTATGATGTGTCTCTCCCTACAATCTAGTAAGAGATACTGGATTTATTACTCCAAGTGAGTGGACTTACTACTCCCATTTCTTTTAATGGTATTATAAACAATTTTTCTTTGATTATATTTGGGATTCCTACTCATGGATGCCTTCCTAACACTTACTCAAACTGTTTTTCAGTGAGCCTAAAGTGTGAATTTACTCACTGGTCTTAATAAGGGAAGGGTGGGGGGCTTATTTACTGTCCTTATAATGCCTGACTGTTGCCACATTGCTGCTGGTCATACATTTATCTCCTTTCTTTTGCTAGCTATGTAAGAAGTTTTGCCTTAAAGAAACTCCAAAGTTACTAGCAAAGCCTAGATTTTTTTGATTGCTTAGTGCTCGTGGGTATATTAAAAGAGTTGATAATGTAACGTAACTACAGGTGGTAGCAAAAATACAGTGTTCTAGATTAGATTAAATTGTCTTTTGTGTTTCCTATGTCAATTTAAACTCATTGAGGTAATCTCCATATGTTCATAGATTAACGTTTGTTGAACAAACATCTATGAATCATTGGCTCTGGCACCAAGTTTAATAGAGCAGGACTGGCATCAACAACCATGACCTATGCTGCTTTTCAAAATAAACATTAGTATTCCAGTAGATCCTTGCTAGTTTTTCTCTAAGTTTCCACCAATGTCGGGATGAATTAGTCAACATGTCATAGTCCGAATCCCACATAGGCTTCAAAACCAGGTCAAAAGTAAGCTGTCTCAGACACAGCTGTATGTTGAGCTACAATAGCTACACTGCTAGTCGCACTCCAGCTAATCAGGTGAGAGATAGCACAGGTATCTCATATAGAAGTCAACTATGCAAGCAGACTCTATAAAATGAGTTGGCTTGCATCAGTTAAGTAATAACTGTTGTAACCATACAACAAAAGCAAATTCAGTTAAGTTTCCATTTTCAGCATTGTAGAAGAATTCAAAATAATTCTGTTGTCCCTCTATTCAACTTTTGGTGGAATATAAACATTGTGCAATCAGTTACTCCAGAGCAATGTGCTTAACATTCCTGTGCTGAATTTAGGTAATATGACCCAGGGGGGCTGGGGGAGGCAGAAACAAACACACACAACACTCCCTTTTCCCTGGTAGTTCAAGCATTTGGATTGAGGCTGCCTTTAAGCTTTTCTGCTGGATTTCCTCCCACCATAAATACTACTTGTCTGTTAAGATGGACTGGATCTAATTTAGTGTAATTTTTCATAAAACATTCACACTTTCTTGTTCAAGCATCTGATTACTACAGAACTCTGAACAGATTGCTATCATTAGGACTTTTCAACCTAGCTCAGTACTAAAGAGAAAATGTAAACTTATCTACTGGAGTTGCTATGATACCAATTCAAGCTTTCATCTCCTAGTTTTATAATATCCTCTGTAATTTCTCAAGTACCAGAAGTCAGAATTCTGACTTCTATATTGTTGGACAGATGATTTGGGTCTGCTGATAAGTTTAAAACTATATCTTATATCCAAAAGTATGTAATCCAGTTTCAGTAACTTTATTTAAAAAATCTGTTATTTATAACCCATTGGAGGACTATTCTACAGGAAATATTCTTTTAAAATATTGTCTTAGTATGCCAAATTCAAATAATGAATACATGGTTTCTTTTCTTGTAACTTAATGGCTCAGCAATGCAAGTTTGTTATATTGTGTGTTGTATAAATTCTTGTATGTTTTAAATGAAAGAATCATAGAATCATTTAGGTTGGAAAAGACCATCAGGATCATCAAGTCCAATTGTTAACCTAGCACTGCCAAGTTCATGATGAAACCACATCTCTAAGCACTACATCTACGTGTCATTTAAATACCTCTGGGGGTGGTGACTCAACCACTCCCTTGGGCAGCCAGCTTCAATGCTTGACAACCCTTTTGGTGAAGAAATTTTTCTTAATCCACATCCAATCTAAGTCTCCCCTGGTGCAACTTGAGGCCATTTCCACTTGTCCTATCACTTGTTTCTTAGGAGAAGAGCCCAACACCCGCCTCACTGCAACCTCCTTTCAGGTAGTTGTAGAGAGTGATAAGGTCTCCCCTCAGCCTCCTTTTCTCCAGACTAAACAACCCCAGTTCCCTCAGCCACTCCTCATAAAACTTGTGCTCTAGACCCTTCAGCAGCTTTGTTGCCCTTCTTTGGACATGCTCCAGTGACTCAGTGTCTTTGTTGTAGTGAGAGGCCCAAAACTGAACATGGTATTTGAGTTGCGGCCTCAGCAGCCTCAGCAGTGCCGAGTACTTCCCTAGTCCTCCTGGTCACACTATTTCTGATACAAGCCAGGATGCTGTTGGCCTTCTTGGCCACCTGGGCACACTGCCGGCTCATATTCAGCCAGCTGTTGACCAGCATCCCCAGGTTCTTTTCCTCCAGGCAGCTTTCCAGCCACTCTTCTCCAAGCCTGAAGCATTGCATGGGGTTGTTATGACACAAGAGAAGGACCCAGTGCTTAGGCTTGTTGAACCTCATACAGTTGGCCTTAGCCCATCAATCCAGCCTGTCCAGATCCCTCTGCAGAGCCTTCCTATCCTCCAGCAGATCAACACTCCCACCCAACTTGGTGTTGTCTGCAAACTTCATGAGGTTGCACTCGATCCCCTCGTCCAGATCATTAATAAAGATATTAAACAGAACTGGCCCCACTACTGAGCCCTGGGGAACACTGCTTGTGACCGACCACCAACTGGATTTAAATCCATTAACCACAACTCTTTGGGCCTGGCCAACCAGCCAGTTTTTTATCCAGCAATGAGTACACCTGTCTAAGCCATAAGCAGCCAGTTTCTCCAGAATGTTGTGCTAAACCGTGTCAAAGGCTTTACTAAAGTCCGGGTAAAGGTCCACAGCCTTTCCCTCCTCCAATAAGTAGGTCATCTTGTCACAGGAGGAGATCCGGTTGGTCAAGCAGGACCTGCCCATGTTGACTGAGCCTGATCAGCTGGTTGTCCTGTACATGCCGTGTGATGGTATTCATGATGATTTGATTCATAGTTTCACCTGGCACCGAAGTCAGACTGATAGGCCTGTAATTCCCCAGTACCTCCTTCAGGCCCTTCGTGTAGACGGATGTCATATTTACTAACTTCCAGTCAACTGGGACCTCCCTGGTTAGCCAGGACTGCTGACAAAGGATGGAAAGTGTCTTGGTGAGGACTTCCGCCAGTTCGGATCCGTCTGGTCCCATAGACTTGTGTGTGTGTAAGTGGTGTAGCAGTTCACTAACCAATTCATCCTGGATTATGAGGGCTTCATTCTGCTCCCTGTCTCTGTCTTCCAGCTCAAGGTGCTCAGTACCCAGAGAACAACTGGTCTTACTATTAAAGACTGAGGCAAAGAAGGCATTAAGAAAAATAAGACATTTTCCTCACCCTTTCTCACTATGTTTCCTGCTGCATCCAATAAAGGATGGACATTCTCATTAGCTCTCCTTTTGTTGTTAATTTATAGAAACATTTTTATTGTCTTTCATGGCAGTAGACAGATTGGGTCTACTAGTTTTTTCTAGATTGTTCTAGTTGGGTTTTGAGCCTTCCAATTTTCTCCCTGCATAACCTCATGACATCTTTGTAATCCTCCTGAGTTGCCTGTCCCTTCTTCCAAAGGTCATAAACTCTCTTTGTTTGTTTGTTTGTTTTGTAAGTTCTTACATGTTTGCTGTGTCAGTGGCATTATCATACTGTTATCATCAACTGTTCTGATTTACAAAGGTAGGCTCAAACATACATTTGTAAATACCATCCAGCTGCTGCTACCAGTGTTTCCTACATTGCACAGTAGTATTCTGTTATCCACACATTATAGACAGACATAGAAGTTTTGTTTTCCTTAATACATTCCTCATCTGTATGAATTCATTCCTCATTTCAGAAATTCCACCTCAGTTTATGTATTCAGTATTTCCAGCTGGCTGGTTCTTGTTAGCTGTTGCAAACCTCCCTGAAGACCATTGGAATTCAGGTGTTACTGCAACTGTCTTGTAACATATACCTTGCTTTGAACTTCCTGCTAATCTTCTAGATTCATAACTCTTTGTGGAACACTTCAAAATTTGATAGAATGAGGTGAATAGCCATCAGTTAATATTCTGATTACAGATTAGGAAAGTATCTGCATTAGGGTTCTTTCAGTGACTTCCTCAGTTCTTTGTCACCAGGGAGTCTTCATGAAGGAAAAAAGCTAAAGATGGCTACTGAAGACTTTGGTTTCAAAGTCTGAGAAACATGAGTCAATATTGCAAAAGAAAACAAAAGAATCATGGTATTTGTGTTATCTGCCCTATCTCTCTGATGACATTCATGGTATGCAAAGATTAAGCTGAGGGAAAGATAAATCAGAGAGGTCTGGATGTTGGTCCTAGAGGAATAGAAGCCAGCTGAACTTAGGAGTCTCTTTGGAGACAGGGAGATTGGAGGTCCTATAATTTAAAAAGAGAGAATGAAAACTTGATAACATTCACGAGAGAGAAGAAGTTCATCTGTCTACAGAAAGAGTGGGACAATGCTGACCAAGTAAAACCTATTCTGTCTCAGCTGACAGAACTCTTCATAAAGCATAAATTCTGTTTGATAAACTACAAAAAGAAACAGTAGAATGAGATGGAAAAGAAACCTGGAAATGTTCTTTAAAAGGAAATCCTAAAAAAAAAAATTTAGAAATAAATATACCTTATTTAATTTAGAAAAAATATGTGGTCTTAAAAGACAAAATCACTCAGCTGCTGTAATATTCATATATGATAATGATTGGAAAGTCTTAATCAACCTTCATAACTTGGATAAACCTTTAATATTCTATTAGAAATACCAGAATAAAATTTTAATATATATTTATAAGCCACATGATTCTTCTGTGTATTTTAATGGGTTTCTAAAACAATCCTTGCTCATATTCTCCAACAGCATTGGTATACCACACAAACACTATAGAATAGATTTCACAGACAGAGCAGACTGAAATTTTAATTTGTGTCAGATTCATGGTTATGAGGCCCACTAGGAGCTACAATACTGACAAAAAACATGTAAGTTTTAACCAGCCCCTGCAAATGCTACTGCTGCCTGCTGTTTGGAGAGTTTATCATCACATGGTCTTGGCCAGCATGCCACAAGGGATGCCCAATAAGAGAGCCCCTGGTGAGACAAGGCGTAGAGAAGACTGAGTTACTGAATACTCTCTTCACCTCATTCTTTACTAGTAAGACCAACCTTCAGAAATCCAAGGCCCTGGACATCAGTGGGAAAGTCTGGAGCAAGGAACACTTACCCTTGGTAGAAGAGGATCAGGTTAGGGAATACTTCAGCAGCCTGGACATACACAAATCTGGGCCATGATGTGATGTAACCACAAGTGCTGAGAGAGCTTGATTATGGTGACTGGGAGAGGTGCCCAAAGACTGGAGGAAGGTAACTATCACCCTTGTCTTCAAAAAGGGCAAGAAGTAGGAACCAGGGAACTACAGGCTGGTCAGCCTCACCTTGATCACTGAGAATATGATGGAACAACTAACTCTGGAAGATATTTCTGAGCACATGAAGGACAAGAAGGTGACTAGGAGTAGTCAGCATGGCTTCACAAAAGGGAAGTCATGCTTGATCAGCCTGATAACTTTCTATGATGAAACAACTGGTTTGGTACATGAGGGGAGAGCAGTGAATATTGTCTACCTTGACTTCTGTAAGACTTTTTGTACTGTCTCCCATAAGATCCTCACAGAGAAGTTGAAGAAGTATAGACTGGATGAGCAGACAGTGAGGTGGACTGAAAACTGACGGAAGGTTGTGATCAGTGGTATGAAATCTAGTCGGAGCTAGTGATTAGCGGTCTACCCCTGGCTTCAATACGGGGTCCAATACTGTTCAACATCTTCATTAATGATCTGGGTGATCAGACAGAGTTTGCAGATGATACGAAACTGGGAGGAGTGACTGAAGCACCAGCAGGTTGTGCTGGCATCTAGAATGACCTTGACAGGCTGGAGAAATGGGCTGATGGGAACCTCATGAAGTTCAACAAAAAGAAGTGTCAAGTCCTGCACCTGGGGAGGAACAATCCAATGTACCAATACATGTTGAGGGCTGATCAGCTGGCTGCATTAAGGAAGAGAGTTGGCAGCAGATTGAGGAAGGTGATCCTTCCCCTCTACTCAGCCTTCAGGAGGCCATACCTGGAGTAGTGTGCCTAGTTCTGGGCTCTCCAGTACGAGAGAGACATGGACATACTAGAGAGTCCAGTGAAGGGCCACAAAGATAAGTAAGGCTGTCTGTTCTGTGAGGAAAGGCTAAGAGAGCTAGATCTGTTCAGTCTGGAGAAGAGAAGGCTCGGGGGGGATCTCATCGATGTATATAAATACCTGAAGGAAAGTTGTAAAGAAGGTGGAGCCAGTCTGTTTTCAGTGGTTCCCAGTGACAGGATGAGGGACAATGGGCATAAACTGAAACAGAAGAGGTTCTCACTGAACAGCAGGAAACAATTCTACACTCTGAGGGTGATCGAGCACTGGCCCAGAGGTTGTAGAGTCTCTCTCCTTGGAGATATTCAAAAGGCATCTGGACATAGTCCTGGGCAACCAGATCTAGGTGGCCCTGTTTAAGCAGGAGGTTTGGACCAGGAGACCTTCAGAGGTCCTTTTCAACCTCAACTATTCTGTGATTCTGTGAATCACCAACCCAGATGTATGGCATTTCCAGTAGACTGTAAGGTGAGCTGTCTGTGGTTCACAGAATCATGTTGTTGGCTTTTTTTTTCCTTAGAAAGCTTCCAGCCAGATTGGCTGATGAGCTAAGATTTGAGGAAGCCTTGATATCACTGATACTATGAAAATTGTTTCTTTGGCTATTCTAAAAATACAGTGTGCACTGCTGACATCTTGGAGGTTTGCAAGCCAGGGATACAGATACACAAATAAGCAACATGTAGAAAATCTGACAAATACCTTCTAGGAAACTCTAACACAAGCAAAGTTTTATCAGAAATGATTCCAAAACCCACTGATTTTGAGAAAAAAATTCCAGTATTTCAGACTTGTTTAATTTCATATAATAGAGAAACAACATCTTCCCAGCACTATGTGTTTCC
>NW_010528334.1:0-30448 GCF_000687285.1 Phaethon lepturus | reverse complement strand
CCTGCTGAGTGCCTTTCATGAACTGGAAACCTTTCCTCTGTACTTTTTCTCTTCAGAAATAACCTTCTAACTTTAGACATATATTACTACTATATGTAATATATGTCTAAATATATCAATAATCACATCTTGTTCAACATCTCTCCTATAAATTTATAGAAAATTTCTTCTCAAATTTTTGAGTATACCAAAACAACCAGAAGTTTTCTTCTGTGTTAGAAAATGAGAGCCCAGTAACATTCTCTGGATAACGTGCAACCAAGTGAAGCAACAGCTGGATGAAGTGGAAAGCTATGACTTCCTGTTGAATGGAAAGAATTTAAATTAGAATTTGTAAAATATAGTGCAGTATTGGACAAGCTCATAGGAATGAGAGAAAGCAAAATACAAGCCAAAATATGTATATTTTAAGATATTTCTGGAAGACAATATCCTGATTTTACAACTTTCCTATAGGAATTTATTTCTTCCAATCCAGGATGACCCATATGCATATGGTTCAGTGCTACAGGAAGCCTGCCAAAGGTCACTTCAGATGACAAAAATAGGGGATACAATTCTTGCTACAACTTCAGATTGCAGAAACAGAAAGAGAGTCTTAGCAGCAGCCAGGAACAGAGACATAACATTGGAAGAAAACAATATTCCATAATTATCCTAAATTTTTGTCTAGTCACACTATGCTGCAAAAAAGATTACAACAGTAATGAGAACTTTCCAAATATAGATAATTGTCACTGCATGTTCTGTCCTACAAAATATACTATAGAATAGAAGTGACATTTTGAAGCAGATTCAAAATGTATTAAAGAATTAGCTATGTTAAAAGAAGAAAATAATTTTTAAGTGTCAAAGAAATAAGACATACAAAGTAAAAACTGATTTTCATGTAAATTCTTAAAAACTTTGCAATTCCTGTACATGAGATCTTTTTTTCTGTCTGCACATATTCTGAATATCTAGTTTGAAATATTAACATAAATGCATATCTGGGTCTATGACGTGCCAGGAGTATTATCCAATTTCATATGAATACATAAGTCAGAAGGAAGCATCATATAATAACAAATGATATACTGGAATAGAACTAATTTTAAGAAGTAACATTTTGATCAGTAGCTCAATCACTTCATAATTCTGCTCATTTAGAATGAATAAATCAATAATTTTTTCACATATTTTCTTTCATTTTTGAGACTACTTTGCAGATGTGGAAAACAGGACAGGTGTGAACAGAACCTGGTGTGAATGTAAAGGGCATACATAAACAAGCACAAAAATAGAATCATCATGAATATGATATACACCTTTCAGTTTAAAAAAATCATAGCTATGTTTTTTGAACTCCAGTAGCAGTCAGAATTATCCATTCCTGATGCAGGATTCATTCTAATGAAAGGAACTGAATTAATCTAAAATAAGAAGCCCCCTCCCCAAAACAGAGTATGTAGTAGAAAAAGCTATGTGATCTATATGTAATAGCTGTGAAAGCCAATGGGAGTCAAGACAGGAAAGATACATGAAAATCTGTGTATGTGTATTTATTTATTTATATTAATAATTTATGTATTTTCATTGGTTAAGATACAGAAATCAGGTAGATGCCTAGAAACATCAAAATTTAACTTGTTTGAAAAGCAGATTTATTTGGGTCAAGAGAAATTTACTATGAAACAATAAATGCTATATTTATGGTGCAAGTGTGGCTTCTCTTGATAGTCAACTGCAGTTACAAATCTTTTCACTGTAGCTTTAATGATTTTCTATATCTTCTTAAAAGTGATATAAGTGATAAAACTTTTTATCAATAGACTAGTTTGTCAAAAGAACTTAATTTTTTATTAATAAACATTTTCTTTCCTTCGAAATCTTGGCAACTTTTAGAAGGATAAATCACAGACAGTTTATTTTAGAGAATACTTTATGAAAATACTGAGATTTGTGTCTGTGCCTAAGATAAATGTTCTTATGTAGAGATGATAAATTTAATACAGCATGATAGTTTCTGGGCAACTGAGAAAAATCATAATGATTTTAAATCAGCATTATGAGTTATCTGAAGCAGCACTGTATTTACTTTACTCATTGGAACAAGCTGTGTTACTTTTTTCTTTGGCTATTCTATTTGACTTGTCAAAACCAGATATATCTATTTTCTTTATGACCACCCTACATTGTAACCTCTCATTGTAACCTCATTGTAACCGGTCACAATACGTGATATATTTTCTACAGTGGCCAGGTTATATATCTTATTTATCATTTGTTGAATTGAAGTTGTAGTCCTGGATTAGACAATTTAGAATCTCCATGTGAGACAAAGGAGCGGCTCACAGCAAAAATGTCGTATAAGCACTGACCTAGCAAAGTATTTGTGCTGTGATAAATTTCATCCATGTTAGTAATTTTAAGAATTCCACGGAGAAAATGTGTGTATCTGAATATAAGGGCCACGTGGACCACAGACATAAATCTACCTGGCTTCATAAACTAGTAAAATATTATGCTGTTGTACATAGAGTTACATCTTTTCATAATAAATAGGATAAACAAATTCAAATTTTATTTCTTGTAACTTCCATGCATGCCCTATAACTGAAGGTATGTGATTCATATTCTAGTGTAAGCAGTTTGCAACCGTCATTTTCATTCTGGAAGACTGCAAGAAAATTTCATAAAAGCAGTAATGTAACGTAGATAGTTCTATGGTGTCACTATGAACTGTGATAACTTTTTAAAGCAAAAATCAAGACATTTCCTCTCTATATGTTGGGATAAAAAGCAATTGTAATAACAAACACAGGGTAAACAAGTAAAGTGAAACTAAGAAAGACAGTCAATAATCAAAACCATAATTGCATTTCAGTATAACATTTATCCAATATTTCTTTGACATTTGTTAGTAGTTTCTCCCTCTTAATAAATATTAGTATTCTAATATTCTAAATACTCTCAAAAAGAAGCTACTGAAATAGCTTGATACAAATAATAAAAAAAAGCATAGAAAGCAAGCTAACAGTTGATTTTATAATAATGAAAATTAATTTTTTTCAGTTTCATTCATGGGGTGACAAGTAAAAAATGTTTCTGCCACAAAAATCATTACTTATTATTACTTATTATTACTTATTATTATAAAATTGATAAAAAGTCAAGAAAACTAAAAAAAAAAAAGCTTTTAACCCTGTAAGTATATATTAAGGGGTGCTTATAAGAAAGATGGGGACAGACTTTTTAGCAGGGCCTGTTGCAATAAGACAAGGGGTAATGGTTTTAACCTAAAAGAGGACAGATTTAGACTAGATCTAAGGAAGGAATTTTTGACAATGAGGGTGGTGAAACACTGGCACCTGTTGCCCAGAGAGGTGGTAGATGCCCCATCCCTGGAAACATTCCAGGTCAGATTGGACGGGGCTCTGAGCAACCTGGTCTAGTTGAAGATGTCCCTGCTCATTGCAGGGGGGTTGGACTAGATGACCTTTAAAGGTCCCTTCCAACCCAAACCTATGATTCTATGATTAAGGGTATTGTCCAAATGCTTCTGGTAGATTCCTGGCTCCTTAAATTCGAGCTTTTGAAATACCGACTCTATATTTTTAGACACTTCCAATCGTTTAATAATTTGGAATCCTCAAGCTTTTAAGTAAGGTTCTTGCTTTTTATCTTATCATTGTAATATGAATCTAGATGTATGTCTGAGTAAAGATAATTAATGAGGATTTACTTACTAAAGTTGAATAGGAAAAGTTCCCATGTATTTCAGTGACAGCAGTAATAAACTTACCTTTTTTATTATCCTTGGGTTTTGCACAAGTTGGATTCAACTGGACTTTAAATCATGACAGATGTTTTGAAATAGACTGTAGTAGCTGAGAGTAATGTAAGTAGAACATTTAATTTTGTATTCCTAAACTGCTTCTCATTAGGTCACTTAGATTAGAATACATCTTCTTCCCATTTTCAGAAATGAATTTCTTAATACAGGAAAACTTGAGTGCAGTGTGTGTAAGAAATTACCATCCTGACCATTTATGTCATGTACTCATGTGGTATGCTGCTACAGTATGGGATAGTGCATGGAAATTTTTATATTAATGTACTTTGCCATAATGATAGTTCAATGGATCCAGATTTTATTAAAATCTTTAAAGTGGCTTTGTGACCAATGAGGTTTTATATTTCATGTCTAAAAATTGTTTTCATATGTAGGTTTCATAAACACTCCTGTCATTTATATGTATTATAATCATATTATAATTTTTATTACTTTTATTATTTTTATTATAAATATTATAATTTTTATTACTTACATAGCATTTTAATTGCCCTATATAATTCCAGATCACAAACAGTTTCTCAGAATAACTGCTAAAATAGATGAAGGAATATTGTTAATAGTGTTTGTATGAGTAAGATAGGAGGAAAGTACAATGGACCTTCTGTGAAACTTATATAAATAATTTATTAATATTGGGAAAAATGTGCTTTAATTGTCATTACTAAAAATATGGGCCAACATTTTTAAAAATATGATTGATCTTTGAACTACTCCTCAGAGTGAATATGTCTGGGTGTTTTATACTGGATTTGATGTTCTTTGGAAGAAGGTCTATAATCTAGAGGTTTGTCTATTTGTGTTGGGAACAGTGTTAGTAGTTGATATTTCTTTTCTCACATTCAACTTCAGGCTATATTAGAGAAAAAGAAAATCTACTTTAAAATTTTATAAAAATGACTATACTGTAAGCTAAATTTAAATTTTTCTATCTTGGAAAGATAACCTGACTGCAAATGGCACTTGATTTTAGAATTTCCATACAACAACTTTACACTATTAAATCATACACACTTTTCTGATCATTAAAAGTCTGTATGATGTAGCTAAGTCCAATAAATTATTCAAGCATAATGAAAATAAAATACACAATAAAATTATGCTTAATAATGTGCTTGGAAAATCATTCTGAATGAGATGGAGGCAGAAGAAAAAGAAAATGGAGATCAAATCTTTGTCTAATAGAGATTAGTGTGGTTTGGATTACTTCAATGGTTTTTCACTGGTTTATACCTGCTGAAGTGCTGGCTCACTGAGTTTTCAAAGTCACTGCGGTTTTATTAAAACCATTTATTTTTCCTCGTTCATCCCATTTTCACTCTATTGTGTTTACACTGTTCTGAAATTCAGTAGACTTTTCTCAAATTTTAGTTTTCAGTTTAGTTTTCACACCAAATAGATGCAAAATCCACCATGGCAAGGAAAACCCTGAACACTATAAAGTTGGTTCGTCATGGTGAACTTTACAATATGTCGTAAGCATTCATCTAAAACTTATGTATTGTTTTAGGAACAATGTGCCAAAAGAATATATATGGGCAATCTCATTAGAGGTCACATAGTTTTTGTTATTTAGAATGCATATATGACATTCTGTAACGTCCCAGTGGCTATAGGAGGTAAGAAATCAGTTACAGCACCACAGAATGGAAATTATTATTTTTACTCAAAATTATATAAAACAAAAATCAGTTTCTAAACTCTGTGTGTATGTGTATATATATATTAATAATATATATTATTAATTGGATTTTTAGAAACCAGTGGGAGGTCTGGCATTACCTTGAGTGATGCCAAAATTTCACCCCAGTGTCGAAGACTTATCAGAATGCCTGAAAATATATCTCTGTGCCAGAATAAAATGCCTTGGAGGATTTTATGTGTTTAAAAGATTCATGGAATTTGTTCAAGAATGATTAAGTGACTACACTAAATAAATACTATTTATTTATGTATGACAATGTAATCTTGTTCATACTCTGAGGCTAATGAAAGCCAAGTTAAGAATACATAAAGCAATTATACACACAGTGTAAAGGGATTTGAAGGTCATTGGCATCTATTTGAACATTGTTCAGTAGCCTTGAAATATCAGTTCCCAGGCCAATGTTTTTTTATTAACCTTCTCATTCCCTAACACACAGTTTAGTTATCATGTTGCTACCTTTTTTATGCCTTTTCTTTGGCTAAAACTGTGATGTCAGCCACATTGCATCATTAAGCAACAAGGGTTTTTGTCATGTTTCCATTGATGTTGGTAGTATCTTTTAAGTTGCCCTCTTGTTCAGATCTCTTACAAAGTATCATCTTTCAGTTTCTACTGCTAGGTATGGATTTAAAAAAAAGATTATAGGATTAATTGAACTGGCATAATTAATACACAGTGACAGAGTAGAAGAGGGGAAAAAGTGGTAGAGCAAAAGAAACGGTGGTAGAGAAAGAACAAAAGAGTGCTCAGATGGCAGCAAGTGATTAAATCACTGCAAGGATACATTTGCAGAGATGTAGGAAAAAAGACAATGAAAGAAGCTAGAGAATGTGAAGACAAGATCATCTAGTGAAGGCAAGCTCAGGTATGAACAAATTATGTAGAGTTGATCCAGCTTTGAAGATTAAACAAAAAAAAAAAGAGAGAAAAAGGAAAAGGAACATTTTGGAAGTTGAAGAAAAAGGAATCACAACTTGAGGATTTATGATTCCAAAGACATCAGCTTCTGCACCAGTGTACTT
Organism: Phaethon lepturus; assembly: GCF_000687285.1. NCBI lineage: Eukaryota > Metazoa > Chordata > Aves > Phaethontiformes > Phaethontidae > Phaethon > Phaethon lepturus. The sequence continues at coordinate 23,883 of NW_010528334.1, read as the reverse complement.
AAAATCGATATGGAGTGGAGAGTAGCAAGTAAGCAAAAAGTTTGGTGCTGTAAGTTAATTAATTTGCTGAAATAAAAGGGAAATAAAAAAATAAATTACTGCAAAGAGTTTTGGTAAGCTTTGAAATTATGGAGTGAAGACCAGTAAAAAGGCAGATGAAATTCAATACAGTTAAATGTAATTCAGTACACAATAAAAAAAAATTATATCCACTCTCAGGAAAATAATCTTGAAGCTATGAGAGAGAATTGTGTGGAAACAATTCAGGTCAGAGCTCAAGAGCAATCACAGAAACATAGTTAAAAGTTAGAAAGTAGAGGGTAGATCATTCACTATATATTCCAATACAAGATCAAGGAATATTGATGACATTATGAGGCAGCAGGGCACATATCAATACATTTGGAATGCCAAAAGTTTGTGGAGGTTCAAAAAGCAGACAGACACTTTAATAAAAGAATATGTGTTAATTGAACAGGAAATCCGCCATATTAGGTTTGATGCCATTCCAGTTCTATGGTGAGGTCTTTTACTGGAGAAGTTTAGTTAAACTGCTGTAAGAACTGAGCTGTCATGGAGTTTGGTTGGATCCTGTGCCAAAGACCAATCAGTAGTTCTTTATTATGCTTAGCTTATTTCCTTTTTCTTCTCTACTGTATCAAAATGGCCACTCAGGACAGAAGGAAGTCAAATGCTTCTCTGACACCTCTGATGCTTGAACTTCGTAGTGTAAATGCGAGACAAAAATACAGTAGCCAACAGCTAATTTAAGATTAGATATGTGTTATCACAATACAGTAAAAATTTTATTTAACTCAGTAAGAAGGTTGGTGAACAATTTATTCCAGTTAATGAGTTCTTGGCAAAGTTAGAGGCCAAGTTCAAGTGTTTTTCAACTGTCTCATACCACTTTTCAGTTGTCAAAGAAGTTATGTGGATAGTCCTGTTTTTTTTCATTTTTATAGACTTTGTCAGACTCCCAACAGTTCACTGTCACAAGCTGTATATGGTAGAACAATCCACTAGGAAGATAGTCCTGTGTCTGATTAGTGACTTTTACTCAAAATTGATTCACGATGGTAATAAATATTGTGTCAGTCTCTAAATATTTCTGAAATAATACTCTTCAACCTTCAGTCTGTTACTTCAGCTGCTTAAGCGATTCGTGTTAACTGAAGAGCTCATCTTTGTCTTTCAGTGTAAGTGCAGCTTATTGCCATGAATCATCTCTAAAACTGTTTGGGAACATGTTCATGTTTTTCCCCTAAGAAAATGTCATTTTGGCAAAAATAAAACCTTTTTGGAAGAACATTTTCATTGGAAAAAGTGTTTCTTAGATACAGACTACAATTTCTAGCCAAATGTGTGGAAAAATAGACCTAGCTTACACTTCCTAATTGTCCGTAAGACTCCAGTGAGGTTGATAAAACACTGGGTTCCTTCGTTATAGTAAAAGCCACAAACACTGTGCTTGCCACTACTGGGGAGTGTTTTCTCTCTTTTGTCATGCTTTGCCACATTGTATAAGTAATAAACTTTATTGGCACAAAGTAATGCAGTAATTTGAGGTGATGTCTAAGAAGTTCATTGGTCAGCTAGTTTATGTGAAATTGAGTTTCAGATCCCCTCATGCCATCCCCCAGAATACACTGAAGATGATTCTTAGACGTGTTTAGAAATAAAATTAAATATATCATTCATGTATTTAAGTGATTCAGCAAATTTCCAAACAGTTTGTGAGCATAGAAAATATTCCTACTAACAGCAAATTAGGAACTGGATGAACTTTGAAATACACCTACTTGCTGTTCCTTTTTCCTAATAGTTGTAACTGATCACCTGAATCTCAAGGTGTTTTTTTCTGCTTTCTGACTTACTACCAGAAGCTCTTTAAGCGAAAAAATGGCATCCGTACATCCCACTGAATTATCATTGTGCATTCATTCTACATTTCATGAACATTTGGGCATGCCAGGCACACTGAAAAAAATTTATCAATTATCATCTAAGTACTTAGGAATGTAATAAAATACCTGCAGATTGAACTTTTTTTTAATAAATATATGAATGAAGATTGTTTGTATTATTCAAATGGTTCTATCCATTTCCAGAAAGAAAGCTTTACTTTCTTAACTGATTATGGACCAAGAAAAATGTTTGGCTATTGTTATTACATAGAAAACAAAAAAGCTACTAGTGTCAACAGAGAATTTTGGACTCCAGTGTCCAGGTATTTTTCCCAGCCAAAGAAAGTTGTCTTTATTCTGTTAGAACTTTGCTGGGTAACATTGATCCAAGTACCAGTGTCAGCTACATTCTCAGTAGGTGTGATCCATTATGTGGATGTCCAGAAAGAAACTTTAACAGCACTGCAAGTAATATATGGTCTTGAGTATTTAAATATAAAAACATCACTTTCCTTTATGAAGCTATACATTAACAGAATCAGAAAATTATGACTCAACTAAGCTTGTTGGAAAACAAGTTTTTCTGCTAATGAGAACAAAACTTCAACTTTCTGGAGGAAATAACTAAATCAAACATTTCTCATGTAATTTCTGTTTAGTATTTGATAGAAAATGTAGCTGCCTTTTTTTCTTTAAATGTTGGGCTCTCTAGTAAGGCTACTTATCTTTTGATTTACTGTGATTTTCTCTTGTAAAGTAATTTACTCTAAGATGAATTGTCAGAGCGCAGTGGTTGGTACATGAAGGAGAATGGGAAAAGATTAAATTAAACTACATCTTTTATCAGTCAGTACAATAGCATGTATACACAAAAATACTTTGAAAATTTGCCACAATATATTTATTTTTAACAAAATAAAGATATTGTTTTTCAACAGCTCTAATTTTCCGTGGAGAAAAGATAAGTTAGGAAATAATTTTGATATGGTAAAAATCTGTTTTCCATCAAAAAACAATGTTGAGAAAAATACTAAATTTTGCCTGTTTCTGAAAATAATACTAGAATAAACTGAAATTTTTCCAACAGTTATTGCAGTCCATTGTCTTTGAAAAGTGTATTTTCAAAATATGAAAAATGGTTAGGATCCTTGAATTGATACTATGCTTCATATCACAAGATTCAACAGGTTAATGAATTTCAACCAACTAGTTGAACAAAAATATTCTTCATTTCTCCTAGATCTGTTTATAAGGTATATCAGTAGAGTACTAGCTACCTCTCTGTAACATTTCAATCTTTTTGGTCATTTCCTTGGTGAAGTGTTGTCTGTGAACCTTCAATTATCTTTAAAAATGTGTCCTAATGATCACTTAGCCCAGTATGAACACCTACATTCTATCATAAATTTCAGTTCACTTAATTATCTTATTACAAACTTTTTATGCTAAACAGGATGTTCAGCTTGGCCTTGATCCTGTTTCCTTATTCTTTTATTTTTCCTGATATCCTCATAGGATGAAAAAAATCATAATGGGGAAATTTTAATACAGCCTTTAATACTTCTCTCTTGCTTGAATTTGAATATTTCTATGGAAAATAAAATGATAATTTATACAGAAAATATTTATGCCAGTTAAAATGAAATACACAGCTGCTTTGGCAAGGAAAACTATTTTCATATAACTTGGAACCTACTCCTACAGATCTTCTGTGTCAGTCGGAATATTAATTTCAGTGTTTCTATTTAGCTTCACTGCTTATGCTAGACTTTTCAGTGAAGTGGGTTCCAAGTAGATGCAGTGCAGAGGATCAGCAATAAGCTATAAAATCACCTTTGGTTTCAGCATGTGTAAAGTGGAACAAAAATCAAACAGGCCACTGGTAGGCCTTTTAGTGACTAGTCAGTTGGGCCTTATTTGGTAAGCTTTATTCAATCTATGAAGTCAATGAGTGCCAAGCACATGATCAGTATAAATAATAATCCCTTCCATGTGAACGTTGCTTCTATTGGCGTTCTTATCAAGGTCTCTGTCGAATTTTGTCCTTGGAGTATCTCTAGTTCCAACTACCAAATCATAATTTAGGAATAATTACAGATAACACTTGGCACTGTGAAAGAATGGATTGCTGATATTTTCCAATGGGAAGTAGAAAAAGCAATGTATAAATATGTGAACGGTTCCATATAAAATATATTAAAAAAATAAACTTGTTGTCATGGCAACCTTTTTCCATTGACAGAGAGGAAAGATGAGGATGAGAAACATATGCAGTAAAAGATACAAGTCTTAAAGTAGGCACAAGAGAAATGTAAGAATAACATGACCAGTGTATTCCACACAGCTAATCAGGCAAATTGCCAGGTTAATCTTTCTTTCTCTCTTTGTCCCTTAATGAAATCTCATTTGTTTTTGAGAGAAAATAGCTTTGTAAAACTATTTCCTATCCAACTAGAAACAAAGCCAAGGGTGAATACAAAGCCTTAGACATGAAGTACACATGAAGGAAGGTTCCATTTTAGAAATTCCAGCCAACATCCTTCTCGCCAGCCTTTTCCCTTCAGTCTCGTTCTATGACTTTCATCTTGTCTGGAAAGAAAACCAGCATTTTGTGCTTTTTCTTTCTGTTCATACTAAGTCATACTGTTACCAAGAGTCTGTTGCAGAAGTGAGGCACAGTTCTGACATTGAGAGATGTTTCTAACTTCTTGTTAAAATTTCTCATGGTATTGTGTGTAGTACAGTTGTGAAATCTGTGGGTTTATGCCTTTCCAGTTTCACTGAGTTTCATTTCAATGAAGTTTCACATAAACCTCAGGAGTTGAAAATCTATTATGCCATTCCAGTGAACTTGCTAGTAATAAGATGACACGTTCTCACACTTGATACAAACATAACTAGTAAATTGGACAAATACATGGTAATTTAAAGCATGTTCAAAATTAAAAAGATTTGTATTAAAATGACAATAAATGGTTTCCCACTGGAGGAGCTGAGGATATTTAATTATTCTCTGCTTTTTTGGAAAGAAGAAAAGTGACTTTATATGCATTTAAAAGGTCTTCCTCTCTACCTAACTACATAATGTGCAATACAAGAAAGGCAGTCAATGAAGTTGTTAAAGCTATTGTTGAAGCACTGGGCTGGGATTGAGCATATAGACTGAGGAGATGTGTAATGTGAATTTGCCTTGGTCAAGTGACATAGAGCCTGCAATTAAATGTAACTTGTTTACTTCTATTAACCTACATTGGTATTGGACGAGGCTGCAAATACTTTTACTTCAGATCCCAGTTTATAAAAAAGACAGTAATGATATTGTGCTGCAACAGGAGCTATTGCTAGCCCAAGTTCCTTAATAACTGTATTTTGATATTGCTAGACCAGACCAAACCAAATTCCACCTAGCCCAGTTGTCTGTGTCTGACAAGAGGTAGTAATACGTGTCTAGAATCAACACAAGAACAATCTGATAGATAGTGGTGCCTTCCAGGAATATTTCTGTGCCCTGCAACAGTCTGCATCTCGGAGATTTAATGAGGCAGAGCTGGTCTACCTGTGTTTAATAGTCCAATGAGTTTGTCTGATTGCTTTCTGAAATTGTATCGATTTTCAACAACATCTTGCAGCAAGGAGTTTCACAGTTAAATAATCAGATTTGTTGTCTCTGTCTGTTTGTTTACTGCTTTTAGTTAATGCACCATAATTCTTCTGGGATAGAAAGTAAATATTAGTCACTCTTCATCCTCTCAGAATCATAGAATCATAGAATGGTTTGGGTTGGAACGGACTTTTAAAAGTCATCTGGTCCAAACCCCTGCCATGGGCAGGGACATCTTTCACTAGATCAGGTTGCTCAAAGCCCCATCCAATCTGACCTTGAACACTTCCAATGATGGGGCATCTACAATTTCTTTGGGCAACCTGTTCCAGTATTTCAACACCCTCATCATAAAAAATTTCTTCCTTATATCCAGTCTAAACCTACTCTGTTTCAGTTTAAAACAGTTGCCCCTTGTCCTGTCACTACAGGCCTTGGTAAAAAGTCTCATACTACTCATCATTTTATAGAACTTTATCTTCTCTAGGTGTTGAGGTAGTATAGTAAACAAATAGGAACCTAAACTAATAATGTAAGGGTCATTTTTATGCCTATTTCTGTTAAACATCATGAAGAAACATTATGAAGACTTTATGTTTAAAAAACATTAAGTTCTGCTCACTGTTTTGAAGACCAGGCCTGCAGAGCATTTTCCCAGATGGATATAATGCCAGCTTTTGTAGTATTAATCCGTATATGTGCTTATATAAATTCCAATTCAGAATTTATATCTCAAGAAATTGCAATTCTGATCAGTGATGTGTAAAAGGACTGTCATCAGTCATTGTGGGCAGTTAAAAAAAGGACATAAGGAAAGTAGAGAAGAGGATTAAGGAAAATATCCTTATGTTACAGAAGGTCCAGTGGACACTGAAACTTCAATAGATCCAAAATTAGACCCAGGATTTCTTAAGAAAGAAAGAGAAAGAAATTACTTTCCTTTATTCTTAACAAAGAAAAAAATCTTAATTTTGTAGATTTTGAAGTTGATCCCCTCCATTAGTCTGCAGAGTTGCGTAGGACTTGCCCACAGGGTCCACCTGTGATATTCACTGGCTTGAGATATAGATGGAAGTTGAAGACCTGTGAGGCCTACTTAGTTACATCTGGGGAGTCATTCAAAAAGTCTCAGTCCCTCTTTATGACACCAGTGGCACTTAGAGCTGTGAAAAGAGGCATAGTCTCTTTTCCACAGTGTATCTCAGTGCACTGCAATAATCTTAAGTCCCCAACCTACTCCCCATAAAAACTATCCCCAGTCTGGTCCAGAGAATATCATGTTTTTTCAATGCCGATTGTTACATTTTTCCAGTTTCAAACTAAAATTTTGGGAAGAATTTAAGATATAGCTTAATCTCTATCAATACTGATGTTTGCGCATAATTATTTTTTAATTTATTTCCCTACATTATTTTTTAAGGAAATTACTTATTTTCAATGCAGTTAATGGAATAACAAACATGAGTCTGTACAAAAATGTGTATGAAGAAGTTGCTCTTTCTTTAGTGCATTAACTAGTCCTTTTTCTATGTAGTTATAAATTCAGGGTTTTTTTTCCCTCCGATATTCATGTCCCTTCCTTGAAAATACAGTTTTTATATTTTATAGTTCATTTCAGAGCCAAATAGGCAAAGTCTAGTTGTTCAGAGCCCAGCTAGTATGGAACTAATATGGAAAGTATTATTCAGATAATCAGAGAAACATAATACAATAGTGACATGAATTAATTAAATATTTACCATAGCTAAGGTGAGATAGTCAAGTGAGTTGCTAGGCAAAATTTTTTTCAGTAAAAGTATCAAATGTAACTAAAGCCTTTCATAATGTTTATTTACTGTACAAAAAGCATACATTATTTTGCAGAAAATGAGAAATTTCCATCTCATCAATGCTTCAAATATTTAAGAACATCAGAAAAGCTTTCATACAGAAAAATTCAAATGCAGGTGACACCATTATTTGCAATGTACAGTAAAGCAGATTGCAGCATAAATTATGTATTTAAATATTTAGCTTTTAATTTTCTGTAATCATTCCATTGAGGTGCTCCATGAGGTGCTTCATGAAAACAGGCAGCCTGAATTACTTATGACCAGAATAGGTCATGTACAGAGAGAAACAAGCTTTTCCACAATAAGCAAGAGTATATTTGTCCCAGAGCAGAAGCAGAAAATACTGTAACTGAAGCATTCACCACGAGGCTGTTCTGAATATGTAGATTTTTTTTCTGGTGATAAAAAAACCCACCCAACTTCTAGTGGAATAAGGGCTATTCAAAGAGTTATAGGTTACTTATCCATAGCTCAAGATGACCTCTGCTCAACACCCTAACCATTCTGAATTCCATTCTAATTCTTTCTGGGCTATATTTAAGAACTTCCTTAATTAATGGCTGCAGTATTTGCACGGGATTTTAAAAGCCAAATGTTGCAGTGCCTACAGCTTGAAAGTCCAATGTCTTTGTGTATGTAATCTGTAGATTCTGTATTTTATAAAAGGGTATTAATAATGATACCTACTTCAAAGGTATGTTGCACATACATTTACCAGACATTTACCATCACAGGATCCATACATGACCTGTACAGGTTGTTTTAGAATATGTGCTATAGTCTAATGAGCACCAGACATATTCTATAAATGAGCGAGTGCAAAGAACAGTTTAGGATAAGGAGTTTGGTAGCTGTAACGAGCAGACATAAGTCCATTCCATTGTCTTGCAGGTACTTTGGTGAAGATTGTAAAAATTCATATATGTATATATAAATATATATCTTTTTTGTATTTCCTGACTTGGTGAGGTATGCCTAGAGGGGGTTGCATTTTAGATTGATGGTGCTAGTGACAGGTTAATCTGAGCAAAACTGCAGTGCTATTATTGTTAAAATAATAAAAAGTTGTAAACTGTTGACCTCCTCCAGACTTTCCACTTGATTTTTTCTTACTGTCAAAAAGCTCAAGAGAAATGCCAGAAACCAAGAATTCATAATCCTGTGCTCAAGTATTGCAAAGTGTAATGGTAGTGTTGGAACATGAATAAGACAGAAATAGAAGTTACATAAACAACAGAGCTGACCTCTTTTTATCAGAGTTTACTAGAACAAATACTGTGCCTGAGAAAAGAACAGATAAAGTCAAAATATGACCGAAATAAAACTGCCATGAAACAATGTTTCAGTTAGAAGATACCAGGAGATAGATGTATAGCTGGATTTTCACTCAGCTGGGTTCCTCAAAAGTACTTTAGTGATAATATACACCACTTTAGGCACTTAACTACCCATTTAGGCAACACTGATATCACTAACTGCCACCTTTCTCCAAAGGCAGGTACATTCTCCCTGCATTTCAGTTTCTGCCCATGAGTTTGTGTTCACAACATCGGTTCTGATTCCAGCCTGCTGTTATCTTAGCTGCAGCTCGGTCCCAAAGAAGGACTCCCAGCCTAAGCACCTTTTTCCTCAGTAGGCTCAATTTTGTAGGCATCTTCTGACCATAAGTATGAAAATAGATTAGAATAAAATTGCTCCAGGTATTGGTCAACTATTTGTACTTTTAGACCTATTGTAAGTCTAGAACACCTGGTTACTCTTACAGTAAAGACATCTTCTGTAGGGTAAGTGACCTCAGCTGAAACTCCTGTATCAAAGTAGGTAAAGTACAGATTTGAAACTATGTCCTGAGTATTTTAAACTAAAGTATTGTGACCTTTAGGCCACTGGGCCATTTGTTACACAAGAGCTGTTCAACTCACCCTCCTTCATTCAGGAGGGGAAAACCCCACCAAAACAAACAGCTTCTCAGAGCAGCTCACAGAGAATGTCATTTATAGTTACCTCTTCTGGACTTCACCAGTAATCACTGGAGATACAAAATATCTGGAGAAAACTGTGTTGTGAAAGGTTTTTCTGTTTAGGAAAGAATTATGGCTAGAATGGCTCCTAAACTCTGTAAGGGAAGATCCTGTAAATACCGGCTGAAGTACTGAAAAAGTCTGTCTTTGCATTTACTACGCAGACAGAAAAGAAAAATTTCATCAAAAATGTCACACTGAATAACTAACTTACATGCTTCATATTTCTGCCGTTAACATTTTATGTAATTTCTGGTACTGACCATTGCAACAACATGCAGAATACCTCCTAGCACAGACTGAAGTATAGTATGTCTGCATTTCCCAGCTGATAACTGAATTCCATACTGGTGTACTGGTAAGAGTCAGATATGGATGTGACAGGAAATTATTTAGATGTCCTTGAAAAGATCTTATTTTAGAAACAATTGATGCTTTGGAAGGAGCATGGAAACAGGCTAGACTGTAGGAAAGGGCTCTTGTCTTATTTGAAATCACTAAATGTTCAGATATTTAGACATGCTAAGTAAAGCTGTGTTTAAGGCAGCACTATCTGGTTTAAAATAATTTCCTGAATTTTGATGCCTGGCTCCTACAGGTGTTTCCCAAAGTGCAATGGGAAAGCCATCCTTTAAAGGAAAAATGCAAAACGTGCATATACATTGCCTAAAGGAGGACAGTGTCAAGAGCAAATAGGGCATGTTCCACATGTCTCATGTGTTGCTACATTTGTAATTTAAAGAAACATTTAAATAGATTTTTTTTTTTTTTAAGAAAGGCATTGTTGGCTGTCACATTAACATCAGGACACGGTTTCAGCCTTACTTGTAATTTGGTATTGTGTAGGATACAAGCATTGTTCAAACACATTTCATACATTACATTGTCAGAGAGAACATGGACGTAATGTTTTAATATTGTGTCACACATTACAATGATTCAGTAATATTTACTAGAGATAATTAAAAAAATCATTTTCAGCCCAGTGTTTATTATTAATCCACAAATAATGAGGACATGTGTTGGCTAATCTGAGCAGCTCTGTTCCAGAGTCAGGTACCTTTGGAAAAGGAATTATTTTCCATTTTTAGCTTAGTTGTATTTTCCCTAAACTGATTATTTTCCATAGGAAATACTCATTGATTATCACAATAAATGAAAAACACACACACAAATGGCTGTTCTTTGATGTTCTCTGATTTTTAGACTTGCTTTCTGAACCAGAGAAAAACAGTATTCTAGGTAAAGCAAAATATCCATGAAGAAACATGTCGACATCAAAATCTCTCTGCAAAAAATTTTACAGCAAATACTTTAAATTAGTTCAGATTATCAGCTATCTACTGTGGGTTTTCTCCACAAAATCTCTCAAATAGTATTTGCAGAAGCAAATTGGCTACTGCAAAATGCTGCCAAAGACTACTTATTGCAGAAGTTTGTTTTAAAATAAAAGCAGGAAATGAGATTAAAAACCTTTGAAACATGTCCAGTGCTAACCCAAGTTTTATTTGTGAAATTTAGACTGCAAACTCTTTAGGAATGAGGACATGTGAAGTGAAGAAAATGGAAAAATATTTGAAACATGATTTTAAAAGATATAAGTTCCAAATGTAATTATGATTTGTCAATTTTCTCCACTAGAAATTGCATCAGTTGTTCCATGAGCAATGTTCCAACAATAAATGCTTCATTTAGATTTTTATTGGGCTTTTCTATTAAAAAAAATAACAAATGTCTTGTTAGAAAAAAAAATATTTTCATATAATCCAAAAATATGTTCTAATTTAAAGGAAAATCTTTTCAGAAGAGGCAATAGATGTTTCTTTTTCTAATTCAGCTTCTCTACCCTGAAATTAAACATGTATGAAATACAAACAATGTTATTTTGTTTCAAAAGAAATTCCCCAGTGTTTAAAAAAAACCTTTAGCTACAACTAATTGCACAGGTTTTATGACATTGCTAGATCTTGACTTCATCGTTATTATAAAGTAGACTTTGAGCAAAGTAACAGAAATCCCATTCTTAGGATGTTCAAGCTTGGTCAGATGCGGAATTACAAGAACACTGATAGGGCTGAACTAGAAGTCCTAAGAATTTTTTGCTGTCCATAATTTTTGGGACACCTTACTAAGAGGTGAGATTTTTTTCTGGGTCTAAGAAAAGTAAGTGAGATCTCTGGAAGCTAGCCCGTTTTATAAATAAAATACCATTATGAAATACCTGGGCCAAGCAACACTGTAATTCATACTTTGATTAGGATTTTTGTGTAGTTAATTGTGAGCACCCATGACTGAAATAATTACACAAGCAAACCAGAGCTTCTTTATTTCCATCTTTTTTTCCCCGCATTTCATTCTGGTTATTCAAGGCATTTCAGTATCCAGTAAGTCCAGCAGTTAATTTAGAGATAATCCCTCCGCCTTGGATCTTGGATACCAAGTATCCAAAACCCACCTCTACATATATTCTTTTGCTTTAGAATGGCTTCACTGTGCTTTAGAAGCCCAATATTCAAAAGCTGTACTTTTGTACACTCCCCTGAAAATTGGAGAAGTTGTGACACTGTGCACCCAAAGAAACCCCCGTGCTTATGGAAAGTGCCTTACCAGTTTTGTTAGTCACAATAAGCAAATAAAGGCAGGTGAAAGCAAAAAGAAGACTTAAAGAACATACAGGCAAATAGGAGAATATACTTTTTGAAGAGTCACCTTTCACTTTCCCTAACTTTACCAGTTGTCTGTAAATAGGTGAATAGTAGTGATGTATCTCCTGTTATATTCTATTGTGTACACACATGCACTATACATTTTAAAAATAGACTATAGGGATTACTTCAGTACTGTAGACAGGTGTATATCCCTACAGGTAGATACTCATCATATCATGCTAAGTTATACTAAATCTAAATTTATCACATTTTATACAGAACAGCAAAACACAATAAGTAATATGAAAAGTGATAAACATCAAAAAAATTAGTCTGATATCACAAATAAAATGAGCAAAAAATAAGTTGTAGTCCCTCATTATTTTATTTTCTACTAATACCAATAAGGGCACATGAACTACAGTACAGAAAGACACTCCAGCCTATTTCCTGAGATAACAGCAATGTAAACAACCAGCCATTTATACATCCTTGGGAAACAAAGTAAATGCCAACTTCCCACTGAATGCTTGGCAAGAACTGCCAGTAGCAGTGTCACTAGGGCTTCCAAAAATACTGTAAGAAACATCCCCAAAATACTGTAACCTTAAGGATTTTCAGTGATGGATTACAAATCTAGAATTAGACTCTCACTCTCCATCAGATAGTAGTAGAAGTTAAAATATTAATTGAATCAGGCTATTGGATAGAAAAAAACATTTTGACATCAGTTTTGAAAGGTATATGCTTATACACATCCATGTTTTCATATTATATCAAAAACTGGAAAAGACTAGAACTGTGCACTTGCTTCTGTTTTAACAGATACCTTAAGCTGAGTCATTATATTATGCTAGAATTATTCTAACTTTTGCTTAGAGGAAATCCATCTTCTCAGGACAATTTTCTTAGGTAGCAGGTACCTTGTTTCTAGAGAAAGCTGATTCTTCAGATCATCTTGCCAAATCCAGTCTTTTCATAGGTCAGAATAAAGATGCATACAAGACTTTATGGATCACTCTGGTCTGGAATCTCTTGGGAGAGTTGATTGTCATCTTTATTGTGTATAAAAAATATTGAATTTGGGAATTACTGATATGTGGATTAAAGCAATTATGTCCTTCATTTCCAGAAATTATTACTGGTGCTTCATTAAAATAAAAGAAAGACTATTTTAGAAACAATAACAATATTTACATCACTAAAATTAACTGCACTATGCTAAAATTCTCACAAGATATAAAATTTAATCTGAAGGTTCTTAGACACTTTAAAATCACTACAGCCTATAGTGTAAAAATAAGTTGTATGTGAAATATTATTTTACTGTTTATTTTCACAAATAAATTAAGTATAGAATTAAGCTCATATACTTTTTATCATATAGAATAATACTAGTCTTTCTGACTGAATGCACCACTGTCATCTTGGAATGACTAACATGTGAAATTATTCCTCATATCTAAATTTTCCGACAGATGTATCATAGAAGATTCACAATTTAGGGAAATTGGGATGTAGTCTTATATTAGCAACTTTGACTTAGTGACACAAGAGAGCTATGAGCAGTGTAACATCTACTGTAGTGCCATTTAGCTTTTTCATGGTCTTAACAAATGTTGTTGACACATACTATTTACATAAATAACAAAGTAGCACCAGCAGAATGTTCACGATTTATCAGTACATTTAATTGTTAAATTGAAGTGATCATTTTAAGCATGCACCTCTAGAAAAGATCTCCGTTTTTTTTCTTAAAGAATGTTTGATTCAGGGGTTTGCCCTTCAGGAAAATTATCAAAAATTTATAAGTACACGGTTTCTGCTACACATGGAAACAATTAGTTTACATATATGTAAATAAAGATATTATTCCAGTTGTAAAAGTTCTCTTTAGACATCAGATCACATACTGTGCTAAGACAACTAAACAGGAGTGTGTACTTGCTCCTGTCCTAACAGACACCTTGAACTGGGTCATTATATTATGCTAGTCATAACAGAATTATTCTAACTTTTGCTTAAAGAAAATCCATCTTCCCAGGAGGATTTTCTTAGGTGGCAGTCATCTTCTTGTTTATCTAGGGAAAGCTAATTCTTCAGATCATTTTGCCAAATCCAGTCTTTTCATGGGTCATAAGGAGACAAGCTGTCAAATTTTATAAATAAACTTCTGGATTATTTCTAGTTCTGAATAAAAGCCAAAAGGCAATGCACTCAGTCATTAAAATGTTTTGAGAGAAAAAGTTAGGAGATACAGGAAGTAATTAACATCTCTGATAATTTTCAATATCTGCAAAAATAACCCACCTGTTGCTGATATTTTCAAGAGCAAGTGATTAAAAAACTTGTCAGTCTTCAATAATAATGGCATTTGGTCAAGTCACTTTTCTGTGTGTATGAAAACTATTTTGTGAATTTGCTGAGCCTGACTTTCAGACATGTTTTATTTCATATGTGTATATGTGTCATGTCAAGTATGAATTGGACAACCTTTTGTAAATAACATGAGACATTAAATCAATTTCTTAAACAGACTGAGATTTCTATACAGGCCTGTGGCTAATTATGTGGGATAGTCATCATATAAATAATGTGAAGCTCACAGATGTGGCACACTAATTGTCACAGTTTCAAAAATACCCATTCCACTTTTAGGAAGGTAATAATTAAAATAAATTTTGTCCAGATACAGACTTTGATAAATTGTCTATTAATATTAACAAAATCTCTCAGTTGACTTAATTCATTGTGTATCAGGTTGCTAAGTTAAAGCTTGCATCTACAGTATTAAAAATCAAATCTGAAATGTAATTTTACCCTATGAAACATTCTATTTGATTTGTTCATCACCATGTACATGCCCTAAAATAATAGAAGATGCTTGATTTTCTTCAAGAAAATTCTGCTTGTTGGAGAGTAGACAATGAGGGATATACTGAAAAGGAGTCACTGAAATACTGTGCATTCTTACGCACTTAACACAACATTTGGGTTTGAGGCAGTAACACAATGTTTTGGACTCCCCCCACTGCAGAATGTTTTTTAGCTGAAATGACATGGCTGACATGGCTGATGTTAAACCAGTCCAGATAATATTTCTAAGAAATAGTGATTCTTTCCTAGAATAGGAAGAGGTTGTATTTCCAGCTCTAAAATTTAAGTGAATAGTTTTCAGGAACTTCCTTATATGGATGTAAGAATTTAGATTCTGCCTGCCCGTTTTTAGTCTGTGATTTCATCTAGTGAAATTTGGATTGCTTTGGTATAATTGAGAGTAGAGGTTGACCTACATAGCTGGCTTTTCTTTTTTCTATGTTGATGAAATTTTGGCTAGTCTTTCATAAACAACAAGAAAAATCTAGGGAGTATTCATGTAGATAGGAACACTGAAAGTTTCATAAATCATACAACTTCAGTCTGTATTTTAAATTTTTGTTAGTCCAGATATCCTTTCTCACTCAGATAAATTTTTCTCTTCCTACAAAGCTAAATTTAAAAATTATGGTAAGTATAATATACAGTCATTATCTCAAAAGCACAGACTATAATGAGATATAGAGGTTCAAGAAATTCTATGTCACCAAATTACTGAAGATATTAAACATCTGTGTTAGTTATGCAAGTTTATCAAAAAGCAGTCTCTAAATATAAACTGGAAACAGGTCAGATTCAGGATAATATGCTTACTTCATAGCAGCATTTTGAGTATAAAATACTTGATCCCTAGAATTGTAAAATAGTTATGCAGCTGATCCAAATTCACATTAGATGATCTCAGGAAATTCTTTAAATCACCTTATCATAGGTACAGAATCAAATATCAGGTACCGGTGTGAATACATTCTTCTGAATTATGGTCTAAGAGAAAATGGCTTTATCACAATTTACCATCTGAACAGCTCTTACAGATTTTACTTAGTGCCAAACCAACCACAGTCAGGGTACATATTTTTCCATTATATCCACTCAAAATGACAAAAATATGGGTAGGTAATTAAGCTTATGCAATGGCCATGCTCAACATGTCAGAAATCTGAGATAAGGAATTATTCTGAAGAACAATTTGAATTCAACAGCATCAAGTTTGAACATGCTTTGATCTTACATCCATAAACTAATTTGGCAGTCATAAGGGTTTAAGTGCCATTGCCTTAAAGTATCTGTATTTGGAAGGGTTGAACAGTGCTTAGCTTTAACTTTTTTACCTTTTCATTTTACTCATTGGATGTTGTAATCAAATGTTTACCTTTCTGAAACAGTCACTATGAAATATTTTCTGAATACTCTTAAGCAAAAAGGTAGTTAAGTGCTAAAAAAGTAGAACCTTCCCTTAAGTTTTCATGACATAGAAATACTTCACATAGGTAGTACTTATCAACAATGGAAAAATGATGTACAGAAAAAATTTAAAGACTATTTCCTCAATAAAAATCTAAGGTATTTAGGCACAATGTCAAAAAGGGAAGTGTGTGCCTAGATAGGATTTAGGTACGTAAGTAATTCTGGGAATTTAGATATCGTTCTGTGGAAATAAATCATAAGGCTGAAATTATAGAGAGCTTTAAATTAATAGATTAATATTCCATGTCATTTAAGTTAAATGAACTAAGCTGCTTTGGAGGGTCTTAGCAAAATATTGTGACATTTTTGGGCACTAACAGGCTAAGCAGCATATCAGAGTTTAAACAAAATTAGTCCATATCTTTTGGAAGTAAACTTAGACCTTGTTTTTCCCTTCATTTCTCCATCTCTTTTACAGTTTATTAGTACACTGCATTCCTGATGTGTATTGAGCTGAAAGAAATTTTAGTCCTAGAGCTTACAGATCTTTCTACAACTCCAGAATGTTTCCTTTTCTCATGATGAAGAAATATATACTTACCAGTCTATCAAAGGCCACTCTGTTTTCCATCACTACACTGGTTTAGATGACAGTTCCCTTTTTATGCGTGGAGCACACATTGCTCCTAGTGCCTGTTTTTCTTTTATCATAAATCCCAGTCCCCACAGAATAGGAAGATATTTGTTCACATTACTTACGTTTTTAAGTAGGAACATGAAGTTCAGATCCTGAAATATGTTTGAAAAGAAAAGTCAGAGCTGTTGTTATTAGAAGGAATTCAAACTTCTTGAAACACTGACATGAAACATTACACTCATTGTTATGGGAGAAGGTCAGTAGTTCAGATAGAATCTGTATTACAGACAGTTCCAAAATTGAAACTACAGAAGTACTGATAATATATTTTTAAAGCACTTTTCTCTATGCTCATTTATATGTTATTCATAAAAGTGTGGTGGCCTTGCAGCAAACAGACAATGAAGGCAGTGATTTATAGAACAGCCTTATCACAGCATGTATTATAAAGTGAAAGGAAAATGTAGTCCTAGAGTTCATAGTCACCCCTATTAATTTTGCCTCTTTTTAAGGAACTGTGTATAACAGAGAGGTTGCTAATGGATGTGTATTTGCTTTTAATGGATGGGGTGCTACCAGTAAGTGATGGACACTTACTCTTACTGAAAATCACTCAAGCATTACGGACAAAATTATGCCAGCGGAGTCCTAATAACAAGAGAGCATGCAATATCACTGAAATATTGGAATTACAAACTTGATTTTATCATATTCTTAAATAATAAATGCATTAATGATGTCTTGATTGGCTTTTCTTCTTAGGGATACCAAGCAACTGTAAAAGTTGTAAGATCATCCTCATTCTTTGACAACAGAGAATATTTGAATTCTTTATTCTAAAATGTTATATGAAGTCTTAAACATCCACAATGTTTTGTTTTCTATGTGCTAGGGAATTATTTTGAACATACAAAATTCTCTCATTTCAATACTTTATATTGCAGTGTGCTCAACACAGGCAATGCTCTAATGTTTTGCTGATTTAGGGTGTTCATCCTGTGTGACTAATTCATCATGCCTGATAAAAACATCTCTGTCATAAGCAGTGGTGAGACAAAGGATGAGATTTTCTAAGCAGTTGAACCAAACAACACTTGTTTGCTTATCTAACATTATGACATCATAACATACATCACAGACTACTCTCGTCTGCATGTGGAATGCCGTGACATGTTGCATTGTCAGCTTTCAGCATATCACCTCCTCTTGGGAAAAATGGTTGCATTTATTATTTTTTTGTCAAAGAATAGAAAGATATACTTGATATCATGTTACAAAATAGTAATTATTTTTTGAGTGCTATAATTTACATTGCATCAACAAACATAATTATGCAGGCATGTAGTTGAGATGTATTAGTTGGAAACCATGACTAAGCTAATTTTAGCAGCAACTAAAAAAGAAGTCTTATTAATTACTACCAGGGGACCAAAATGTTGGATACCATAAGTATGAGATTAATGTCTCTATGTTCCAAGATTACTTTAAAGGGAAAGATTATCCCTTGCATACTTTAAAATTCCAATACAAAAATTTAACCCTATTAGCTGCTGCACAAGCATCAGTCAGCTGTAGGCTCATGTTTTTCTTTTGGTATAGTAGTTGTTGAATTCTTTTACTGATAAAATGGATTTATTATAATTTATCAAAATTTTAATTTCTCAATATTTATATTAATTAAGGTTTTTTTGTCAAGTTGATAGAACGTACTGTAACCAAGAAGTATTTACAATAGGTAATTGTGACTCTAAGCAGTCACTAGTAAGTGACTGGGTTTTGTCTTGAAATTGCTGAAATGGATCTCAGTACTAAACACTGATTGTTTGGACTTGCTTGTGGTTTGGAATATTCAGTGGTACACACTCAGTGCATCAACAACACAGTTGTGGAGCTAGGACCAGACTCACAAAAGTTTAAGCATTGCATATCTTAGTGTCAAATACCCAGCTGGTATGGAATCTGAGTTACACATCCAACCTTCCTTAATGATGCAGAATTGTGTGAAAAAATAGAGGTAAATAGTTGAATGAAGTTGGGAAGATACTCTATCATATCTTAATCTAGCTATTGTGACTATTAATAATAGCAAAGAGAGCAGCATAGGCTTTATCCTATGCTAGCAGCCAGTGAACACTCTTCAAGGGCCTTAATTTGCTGTTTCCTTGCATGTCCTAAAGCTTGAATGCTTGTGTTTTGTGTTCTGTTCCCTGTGTGAAACTGGCTCAGGTGTGCCAGCGTATATCAGAATCGTAACTTCCCATGATCATGTCGATACCATAACATGACTCTGAATGCACTGAATAGGGGACTATGTCAGGTAGAATAGGAACACCAAAGCCCACTCCATTACTGAGCTGAGGCCCAGCTTTGAGCCTGAGAGGATTCTGTCCCAGACGTAGACTCATACCTGGAGGACGATATCCGTTTCAATGCCATACTTCACCGGAAAAACGGGGCTAATTAAGTCAGGTGCCAAGCTATTCCCAGCACAATACTATTGCTTCTGATGTACAAGTTAATAACTCCGCAAGGCACTGCACACTGCACTTTCAGACACCCAAAGCTTAGAAGACATCTCCCTCATCCTGTCAATAGTTGAGGTGCCTGTTTAGATGAGAATCCAGAATCCTGCAGTTAGGTGTGCCTGAGCTTTTCTTATTAAAAATGGCAGTTGTGCCTAACGCTCAAAAACTCAGTGAGTTTACACATCAGAGACCTAGCACTGCAGTCAAAACATGCTCACAAACCGCCTTTTCAGTCATCTATTAGCCAAATCAGATTTTACCTGGAAATTAAATACAACTCAAAGTTTACTAAGGTCTTTTCCCATCTTTTAAGCAACTGCTTGCTCAATTAAATTTTGGACATTTCTAGGTATGCCAAACCCCAAATTTCTCACTGCGTGGCTATCTTCACTCACAGACGCATACACATTCAGTGATTTTAGGTACCCACAGGGTTAGACAGTGAGACTGAAAATTTGGAGCAAAGTTTAAATACAAAAAAAGTTTAAATACACAGCTAGGTAATTGGTGATCTTTCTCTAACTTTTCCATGAATCTAGCCCATAAATAACATTTTATCCTTCAGTAATTAACAAAACTCATAATGAGACAGAAGCTGCTGACCTCTCTCCAGTAATTTCTTTTACTGTTTTGCTTATTCTTCTTTTACCAATTAGTCTTAAATTCAGGAAAGAGTCAGAGTATTGAAAATCAATAAAATTTCATGCATTTGGGCTGTTTGATTAGCAATTTTAGGTGTCAAAGCAATTTTCTTTGTTATACATAGTTGAAACTTTCCTCTAGCTTTTGCCGGGACGTGATCAGTACTTACCAATGGAAAAATTAAATACTGAGTAACGATGACGGAGGCACAATTACCATTATTTTAACTAGAAATTTACTAACAATAAAATTTTAACAATGCATTTCATTTGTCTATGAAGTGACTTGACAGATAGTTATTCACAGCTCTAAAAAGTTTAAGATCCTAAAAGTACACAGATTTGAAGAAGTGAAGAAATGGGCAATCGTTTATTGTGTACAAAATACCTACACCCAAAGCATAGGATATATATGCCAGTATAGCAGAAACAGATTAATTATCTAAGTGAAAGAGCTATTTTTATTTACTGAAAATTAAAAATATAGTACTTCTATTTATTATACTTCTCATTTATTGAGAATGACCATAACTTACTACAATCCTTATGGTGATTTGCCAAATTACTGATTTTGAGTGTAGTGTAAAATTACACTACACAACTATATTTACTTGCTGAACACATTCTATTTTAAAAACTGAACTTTTTCAGGTTAGATTTTTCTTTATATTTTACTATAAATTTTCTCATACTCTGAAACAACAAGTGCCATAAATTTTCAGCTGAAGCCTGAAATTTATTGCAAATATATGGGTTTTTAATTGACCCTTACTCAAAGCTAATATATGACCAGTTTAACAGGCCTTTAGAAGGTAACATTTGAGTTGTACATTTGCTTCCTGCTAACGTAGGACTCTGGCCAGCAGAGGTCATACTGAGTCAGTAGGATTTCTTATTCCCACTTTTCTGACTACTACTTCAGATAAAGCTTCCAATGAAAACTGAAATAATGCTTCCAACAAAAATATCCCACGGCTGTGACAATATTCCTGGCATGAACTGAGCACTTTCTTCCCTAGTCTGCAGGTTGCCAGTCATTAGTGTGTACCCTCAGTAGTGTCTCATAATTATGGCAAAGTCCATTTTTAAGCTTTTCTTTACTACCTTATATAATTTCAAGCTCTTCTCTGTAACTCTCCACCCACACAGCACAGACACAACTAGGACTAGAATTTTGCCTCCTAAATGATAAATGAGCATGTAAATCATTAGCCCATGAAACTTTTCACCAGACTGCACAGCCTGTCTAGTTTTCCTCAACAGAAGAAAGGAAGAATCTGGGACTGCATAGGCATTAGTAGATGTTACTCCTTTCACAGCAATAGCAGAGAATACAGCGGGGAAAGGGATGGATTGATGGAATGCATGGAACTGTACCAAAACTGAAACATGCATGCAAGATGCTTCACAGTGGAGCAAAGGCTCCACTGAGGTGTGATCAGGTGGATTGTCTGCTCAGACTGGTGGCAGAGCTATGAGAGGAGGTAGAAAGGTTAAGGATCATCAGGGAGTCAGAGAAAGACATCAACTCGAGGAACCATGCTTTGCCCTCCCTGAGACAGAAGCTGGATCAGCCACCAGAAAAAACGTAAGGTCAAGGGGGTCCTGTATCCTCCCCCTGCCAGGCTGAAGGCCTAAAGGGAAGGAGTGAATGGAGGCATGTCCATGCTCGTGGTGGCAGACAGACCCCCTCTTTGCCCACCTTGCCTCCCCAGGTGCCTCTGTACAACAGGTATGAGGCTCTGGACATGGAAGTCGATGATGGTCCAGAGACACCAGAAGTGCTGCTACGGTCAGAAAGGCCTACCCCTTGCATCATGACCACCTCCACGAGGAAGAAAACACAGGTTATAGCTGTAGGTGACTCCCTTCTGAGGGGAACTGAAGGTCCAATACGCTGGACAGACCTTCCTCTTAGGGAATTCTGCTGCCTCCCTGGGGCCCGGGTTAAGGACATCGCTAGGAAACTTCCTAGCCTCATGCAGCCCTCAGACTATTACCCACTACTGCTCTTCCATGTGGGTGGAGATGAAGGTGCAACTCATAGTCCGAGTGATCAAAAGAGACTTCAGGGCCTTGGGATGGTTGGTAAGGGAATCTGGAGCACAGGTTATTTTTTCCTCCCTCACTCCAGTCACAAGCAGCGGCATAGGAAGAAACAGACGGGTCTATTAATGCATAGCTCCGTGACTGGCACCACAGCCACAGTTTCAGGTCTTTTGATAATGGGGTGGCCTGCATGGCACCTGGCTTGCTGGCATCAGCTGGGATTAACCTTTCTCAAAGGGGGAAGAGGGTCTTTGCTCGCAAGCTAATGGGACTTATTGACAGGATTTTAAACTAGACTTGAAGGAGGAGGGGGCTAATATCACGCTCACCCACAACAAGCTGTGGGATGACACACCAAGGTTGGAGGGACAGGGTGCTAGCGAAGCCCCTCAGCCTGTTGTGCCAGAGAAAGGTCTCAGAGGAATTGAAGGAGGTTGCTCTAAGAGGCAAACACAGCCAACAGCCCAGCTGAAGTGCCTCTACACCAATGCACGCAGCATGGTCAACAAACAGGAAGAGTTGGAAGTCACTTTGCTGCTAGAAAGCTACAACCTGGTTGCCATTACTGAAACTTCGTGGGACAAAGCCCACAACTGGAGTGCAGCTATCGATGGCTACCGGCTGTTCAGAAGGGACAGGTGAGGAAGGAAGGGTGGAGGCGTTGCCCTCCACATCAAGAAATGGATACAGTGCGAAGAGCTGTCTCTGAGGAATAGCCACAAGCAGGTCGAAAGCTTATGGATAAGAATCAGGGACTGAGGCAACAAATGGAACATTGTGGTTGGTGTCTACTACAAGCCGCCTGACCAAAGGAATTCTATTGATGAAGCCTTTTCACTCCAGCTACAGGAGGCATTGCACTTGCAGATTCTTGTCCTGCTGGGGGATTTCAACAACCCCGAGATCTGCTGGAAAAGTAGCACAGCGAGCTGCAGGCAATCCAGGAGTGCATGGAGGACAAATTCCTGTGCCAGGTGATAGACAGCCCTACCAGAAGGGATGCCATACTGGACCTGTTGGTCACCAATGCATGTGAACTAATTGGTGACATCTAGATTGGAGGCAGCCTGGGCTGCAGTGATCATGCACTGGTGGAGTTCACAGTCCTGAGACACAGGGGGAAGCAAAGAATAAAGTCAGGACCCTGAATTTTAGGAAAGCAAAATTCCAGTTCTTCAGGGAGTTAGTCAGTAGAACACCCTGGGAAATTGCCCTCAGGGACAAGAGAGCAGAAGAGTGCAAGAGCTCTCTATCCACAGGTGTAAGAAATCAGGAAAGGAAGGCAAGAGACCAGCATGGCTGAGTGGAGACCTGCTGGGCAAAGTAAAGGGCAAGAAGGAAATGCAGAGGCAGTGGAAGCAGGGACAGGTATCCTGGGAAGACTACAGGGATGCTGCCTGGTTGTGTAGGGATGGGGTCAGGAAGGCCAAAGCATGGCGTCAGTTGAACTTGGCAAGGGATGCGAAGAATAATAAGAAAGTCTTCTACAGGTATGTCAGCCAGAAAAGGAAGGTCAAAGAAAGCGTACCCTCCCCGATGAGCAAGACTGGTAAACTGGTAACAACAGATGAGGGGTAGGCTGAGGTACTGAATGACTTCTTTGCCTCATTCTTCACTGGCAGTGTCTCTTCCCACACCTCTTGAGTGGATGAACTCCAACACAGGGATTGGGGGAACAAAGCCCCTCCCACAGTAAGAGAAGATCCGATTTGTGACCACCTGAGGAACCTGAACATAC